>NW_015645558.1:68974-79602 GCF_001515625.1 Sinocyclocheilus rhinocerous
ATTTTATTTTTATTTTTGCTGGATCTGCCAATTGTGTATTACAATCTTAAAAATAAAGGTTCTTAATTCCCATTGATGGTTCCATGAAGAACTTTTAACATCCATTAACCCTTTCCAATGCACAAAAGGTTCTTTATAGTGAAGAAAGTCTCTTTAAATGTTCTTTACACTAAGAAAAAGAAAGATTCTTTGGGGAAACTAAAATGGTTCTTCTATGGCATTGTTTTTGGAACCTTTATTTTTAAGAGTGTGTGAGAAGGGAACATAATTAAATGCCTAAATTGTCACACTTTGATTTAGGTGTGCGCCCTAAAATGCTTCCTACGTAGGCAGCTCACTAGGTGTTGGAACACAGCCTGCAAGTGTGTTGCCTAGATGCTATAACCTAAAATGAAATTGTGACAGTGGAGAATCCCGCTGTGTATTTGTGATATTCTCACTTGCCGAGTATTTTCAGTTGATTGAAGGGTGAGAAAAATTATTTGACCTTTCTGTCATTTCCCAGGAGAAAACGAGAGGCACTCACAAAAGACCTCCGTTGCTATGGTTATACCGCAGTACTGTTTTCAGGTTACTCTGATTATAAGCATGATTGCATTAACATAATCACAGTATTCTGTTTGCACGAACTCTGACTTCATTGCATTATAAACCAGTGAAAACATGAAGGCGGTGAATTTGTGCGTATGGATTTTTCATCGCTTTAAAACGCGTCCTTCATTAACATCAGAGACTCCTAATAAACATGCAGGGCAGTATGTCGTCTCATTTTATCTGAGCAGATGAGAAAGTTGTTTGATTTTTGTAGTGCCTTTGTCAATACCACAGCCAACAATGACTCATCACAACAACAAAGACGCTGTGAAGATCAGAGCAGGAAAAAGATGAGACTCTGAAGCTGCCTTGATGTGAAATCAAAAAACCAAAGAAATGCTGTGAAATTCATTAATTGTTTTCAGGCTAAGGCACATAATCCAATCTGTCTGCAGTCTTCAGACGCTTCTGTGGTGTGGAATGATTGATTAGATGCTGGAGTATGAGCTATTCATCAATGCCCATTCAAAATGGCAGTTTGATCATTTTCTAATAGAGCCGTTCTGCCGCAGTCACAACGCATTACTTCTGAAGACGCCATGGCAACGGCTTCTTCCTTCTAAGGTCATCGTTAGGCTTGGAGGGATGAAATGTGATTGGTTAAGATGACCTCCTGTCAATAGGCCAAGTGACAGGTCTATTTTGTGAAACTGTTCAATATGGGAGGATGTTTCAACGGTTGAGAACGATATAAGAGACGCAGTAAGCAGTGGCTTATTGCAGTCAGGGATAGATAGATAGATAGATAGATAGATAGATAGATAGATAGTTAAGATTCTCAGAGCAGGGAGTCTAAATCTTTCAGAGTCGTTTTCCAAACGAGCATGCCCGTCTGATCGATGCAGTGGTCGATGTTTAGTATGCTATTGAAGTAGAGCTTGGGGATAATGACGGTAATTGGCTGGTCTGATAGATCGCCACATTCATTCTGCCTTTTTGTATGGAAAAGAAGGAGAAGAAACCCTGGACTTTAATCAGGTTCAGAAGTGCTGTAGATTCCAGCTTGTTTTTCATGCACAACGAGGGATGAACAAGTATATATTATGTTGTCTTGACAACATACTGTTACTGATATAATTTATTTGAATATAAATATATACATACAAATACATATAAATATTTTCAAAATATATGCTGTATGTGTGTGTCTTTATACGTATATACATAATAAATATACACAGTGCACACACATATATTATGTAAACAAAATAAGCTGTTAATCTTCTCAAATTGTGTTCGAGCTGCAAACTGCACATCAGATCAATAGTTCAATCCAGTGGGACGGCTGTGAACCAATAATACGAGTGATTCTTTTAAGTGAACTATTGAGAGAGAAAGAGAACATGAGGGACAGAGAGAGTGTGTTTATGCGTTTGTGTGTGTGTGTGTGTGTGTGTGTTTAGTATGGATGTATGTATGTGGAACAGTATGGATGGATGTTGGAGTGGATTTATTTAGCTGCTGCAGTCTTTCTCATCTATTTGTAGGGCTTTGTCGCAAAGGCTTTGTTTTTTCACTCCCACACACACTAACACAAATACACTCAAGAGCCAAAGCTGTGTATGTATTGCTTTAAACCTACACCCACATCCATCTTCACTCGTCAGTGTGTGTGTGTGTGTGTGTTAATTAATATTTAATGAGCTGCACCTGTGAGACTAATGCGCTGTGACTGGGATTCCCTATTGCACAAACACACACACTCACACTGTTTAGAATAACATACCAGCATACTATTCTTATTACTTCTATAGCATGCATAGTTTGCATACTATTCTAGCACTTTTATGTGGAATCACCTGCTAAATTAAATATGCCATGTATTGAGATCATGCCAAAAATGTGGCATATACAGTTTGAAATCATTGCATAATGAGTACTTCTTCTCATGATTTTTTCAGTATACAGTATAGTGTTGAATAGTAAACTATACTGGGACTGGAAATGGAAAGTTGAGTTGAGTGCATTGCATGTTTTGATATAGTATTCTGTACAGTGCGCACATTTGGCAAATGTCACAGGTAATCCAGATATGCATATTACATTTGCATTCTGTACACATACCAGTGTTATTTTAGTATCACTGAAATACTATGATAGTTTTTATTAATAGTTTGAATTAGGTTTTATTTGTATATTTTCCATTTTGTAATTTTGTTGTGTTTTTGTCTTTATTTCTTTTTTATTATTATTATTTATTTTAAATGTTTTCGTTTTAGTGTTAGTTAATCACCCTAATACAAAAAAAGGAAGAGTAGTACAACCAAATCTTCTGTTCAAGTATTATTAGCTCCATTACAGGCCCATAAAAACCATTGTCAGATCAGATCAGTATTAGATGAATCCCCCACCCGTGAGCACAGCAGGACGCTGAACTAACAAAAACCCCCCGTCATGCGATCCTTTACCCCTCTAATCTCTGAGCACATGAGATGTGTTTGCTCATGGATTATCATCAACACCCCAGTCTGTTATCACATTTACATGGAGCATATCACAACGCTGAGCTTCTATATGACTTATATTGACACTATATTAGACTGTATTTGTTACTACTGTAAAATCATTATAAATGGGATCTCCTTCAAATAGAGTAAGACATTTTAAGAATAATTTTATCGTTATTTAATATCACGTAATTTTGGCTGAAGCTATATGATTGCTAATACATTTCTATAAGGGATTTCTATTCAGGATAAAATGTCTGACGGGGCAAGGCTGTAGTGCCCCCTGTAGTTAATGTTTATTATAGGCTTTTGTATTGACATAATCATTAGCAGACTTCACAAACACTTATAACATGAAAACATTGTTGTGTAACAGATTTTTTTTTCTTTTTTCCCCCCATAATACACTTTAGCTTTGCTGCTGGTCAATGCATTAGAAAGGATTGACTAGTTTTGAGAGCATATGCTATTTATTGTCTTGGATTATCATTATTTCTGCATTTAATATTGTATTTAAATTTTTTCCCTTAAAAAAATTATATGATCTTATGTTGTTACATTATTTTAACTCATCAAAATTGTTTGTTATATGAAATCAATATAACATTGTTTAATGTTTAATGTAATTTAGGTTGAAATGACTTGTACAACCAAGCTGATTATACTTTAAATGTTTTCTTTGAGTTTATATGTTTTATAGTGAATGGATGAGGAATTAAAAAAATTATATATTTCCAAATACAAAAACCTCAAACAAACAGACAGACGGATGGACGGATAGATAGATAGATAGATAGATAGATAGATAGAAGAATGGATGGATAGAAGAATGGATGGATAGATTATATATTTCCAAATACAAAAACCTCAAACAAACAGACAGACGGATGGACGGATGGACGGATAGATAGATAGATAGAAGAATGGATGGATAGAAGAATGGATGGATAGATAGATAGATAGATAGATAGATAGAAGATAGATAGATAGATAGATAGATAGATAGATAGAATGATAAAAAGATAGATAGATAGATAGATAGATGAATGGATGGATAGAAGAATGGATACATAGATAGATAGATAGATAGATAGATAGATAGATAGATAGAAGAATGGATGGATAGAAGAATGGATGGATAGATAGATAGATAGATAAATAGATAGATAGATAGATAGATAGAATGATAAAAAGATAGATAGATAGATAGATAGATAGATAGATAGATAAATAGATAAATATTTCATGCTTTGTTCTGTTCTAGATGTGTTTATTGCCTTCATGCTTTGATGTAGTAATATTATCATCTTCATATTGGATAATAAAGGAACTTCAGATGGAATATGATGCTTGTGTTGATTCCAGACACTGAAGCTGGAGCCAGTGGGCTTGAGAAACACTTGATTTGCAGCTGTTCTCTTTCTTCCTGTTTTTCTCTCTCTTCTCAGACTGAATTTCTTGTTTCTGCAGTATTATGTGCTGCTTGTACAATATTTTGGTTTTCCATTTAAAACGATTTCAAATTTCTCATTATCCACTTTTTGTCTTATTAGAGGTTTGCCTCTTTTCAGTTACAGTACATCACTTGCAGCCCAATCACGTGCCATGTAACACATGCATATAACACTGTGAAGCTGAGTGCCATCCAAATGAATTATCACTTCTCAAGTGTGCTCTGCTCTTGCCAGGACATCTTTGAATGTTATGTAAGCTGGCTTTGTAAGTTATTAAAGAATATTTTTTCACAGCACAGATGTTTCGCCTGGGAGTGTGAAAAGACGGTGAGAAAGAGCATGGAGTCATGATGATGAGGCAATACAGAGATTACATAAAGCAGAAAGAGTGATAAGGAGTGACAACATTAAAGGTTGTACAGTTGTTCTTTACTGTACAGACGCTCATTCAATCTATGAATGTGCCTCCATTTATGTTATGTTGATCTGATCTCATTGCAGTCTGTTTTTGAAGCACAGTAGCTGCTATCCAGCTGGTCCATGTCCTGTTTGGAGTCTGAGAGACCCGGAGGTCTTATAATAGCTCAAAAACACTAACTTAAAAACATATTAAAAACTATAAATACATAAACGTTATTATACAATATATTTATTGTGCTGCCTTTAATTTATGCTATTTTAAATCAAATATATTTTAACTGGTAAAAAAACATCCACGTACATTAAAATCACACACATGTATAAATATGTTATAATGAAAAAAAAAAAAGTCTCAATGGTCCTAAAATAGGCCTCATTTTGCTTAAGGAAAATATAATTATATATCATATTTAGCCCCAAAATCATAAGAAATCAATTATTTTTATTATTTTAATAAAACATATTAATACTTTGCACAAAGAAAATGAAACCTTTATTTAAATAAGATGCATTATATTATATTATATTATATTATATTATATTATATTATATTATATTATATTATATTATATTATATTATATTATATTATATTATATTATATTATATTATATTATATTATATTATATTATATTATATTATATTATATTATATTATATTATATTATATTATATTATATTATATTATATTATATTATATTATATTATATTATATTTTCTGGACATTTTTATGTCAACCATTTTTAGTATATTTTCGATGATGTTTCGTTCTCACTACAAAGTATTTATTTAAATAGTTAATAAATAAATAAATAAATAAAAGATGTAATAAGAATCATAAATACAATGATAGTGTTTTGTTATGTTATGTACATATTATTTCATTATTACGTGTGTGTGTGTGTTTGTATGTATATGTATGTTTTTAGTCACATTCTTTATAAATTTCATGTGAACTGCTCTATCCATTTATAAATTAATATGATCAAATCTTTCACGTAACTAATGACATTATTTGTCTATTCATATATGCTTCTAAACTTCACAGAAAGATGAAATAACATCAAGTCCCCACTGAATACCTACGTGGGACACATTGATGTCCTAAAGCGCCATTTAGTGGTTCAAAAATGTATTGCACATTAATTTTCATATTCTCTTGATTAAGTCGGTTTGATCCTAGTTATACTGACTCATCCATGGGAATTAGATGGAAAACTGATCCATGGAAAATGCTGATCCATGCAAACGTCACATTTAATTAAACACAGTTTCACACCCGGCAAAGGCCCAGAGTGCATCAACACAAACACACCAGATATTCCCAGAAGTATGATGGCAGTGGTGCATTGCAGACATATTTTATATTAGTTTTGCATTCTGTGTCGGTTCAGAGGACCAGAGGAAAGTGGGCTAGTTTGATCCGTTTGCACCGACACAGCCTGCTGGGATCAAACAATTAACCTTCAGTATATTGAAAGCAACAGGAGAATGCTAACGCAAAACCTTGCAAATGAAATAGCAGCAGTTGCTATAGTAACTTGTGCTGAAGTCTAAAGGCATTTGTGCAACCCCATACAAGAAACATCTGTCATTTACTCAAAGTTTACAGAGTCCTGGACTTACTGTAAATACTTTAAAAAAAAAGGTGGAACATGAAGAGAACTTGGGAAGATGGGAAATTTATTGTGTTGTAACATGAAAACAGTTTTTTTGAATGCATGGAATATGATTTGTTTAAATTTATAAAGATAAATGGCCTATCCAGTTCTTTCTAAAATGTTAAAACAATGCTTATGAACATTTAGCCATGGTTTTACTACAGTAACTCTGAGCGTTGCATGCTATTTTGGTGGAAATGCTTTATAGGACTAATACTTAACGCCAAAGTTGTAGATGAGTTTGTTTCTTCATCAGAACAGATTTGGAGAAATTTAGCATTACATCACTTGCTCACCAATAGATCCTCTGCAGTGAATGGGTGCCGTCAGAACAGCTGATAAAATCACAATATTCCACAACCAATCCACATGTCTCCAGTCCATTAATTAATGTCTTGTGAAGTAAAAAGCTGTGTGTTTGTAAGAAACAAGTCCATCAAGACATTTTTAACATTAAACTGTTGCTTCTGGCCAAGATATGAGTCCATAATCCGTAATAACGCTTCCTCCAGAGTCCAGCGAAAAAGTCCATCCCCTGTTGTCCTCTAACATCAAAATCCACTGACATATTTGTTTACAACTTTTTAAAAACTGTTTTCACTTGTAAACACTGCTTGGTCTGTGCATATTTCTCTCCTAATTCAGACAAGACGACTTTTTCCACTGCAGAAAGCAATATAATGAATTATGGACTGGAAGCAATGGTTTAAAGTAAAAATGTTTTTATGATGGATTACAAAATTTCAGCTTTTTTGCTTCCAAAGAGTTGTGTGGATTACTTGTGAATTGTTGGAATGTTTTTATCAGCTGTTTGGACTGACAGTCTGACGGCACCCATTCACTGCAGAGGATCCACTGGTGAGCAAGTGATGTAATGCTAAATCTATGGGTTAAATTGACTTAAAATTACTCAAATTGAAGTTTGTTCCTCGCTTAAAGGAATCATATGACTCCAGAAGACATAGAATATAGCATATGAGTCACGTGGACTACTTTTATTTTAAGATATTTATCTATTATTTTGTTACTTATGGTGTGTTTTGTCATACACTGTAAACAGTTGTTCAAAGAACTGCATAATGATTCTTTAAAAATTGCTCCTTTTGCATTTCACAGACAAAAAACACAGCTTACACGTTTGAAATGACATGAGGGTGAGTAAATAATTTTTCTTTTAAAGATTTTGCCTACATTTTAACTTCACACTCTTAGAAAAAAAAGGTCCAAATCTTTCACTGGGGTGGTACCATTTTAAAAGATGCATATTAGTACCTTAAAGGTACATATTAATACCTAAAGAATACAAATTGGTATCTAAATGGTGCGTATTAACACCTTTTAAAAAATATGCCTCCCTAGTGACAGCTTTTGTACCTTTTTTCTCAGAGTGCATATGAAATTCAAAAAGACATAAAAATGAGTAAAAAACAACAAATTAGAAAAAGTAGCCGCCCTCATGTAAATATCTTTGCTCTATTTTCTGATGTTTTCCTTCGTTGTACACATTAGTACCTAAATGGTGCACATTCGCACCTTTTGTGACAGCTTTTGTACCTTTTTTTCTGAGAGTGCATATGAAATTCAAAAAGACATAAAAATGAGTGAATAACATTGAATTAGAAAGAGTAGCCACCCTCTTTCCTCAATTTTCTGATGTTTTCCTTGATTGTCAGTTCTTTTTTGTATTACAGTTTGAGTGTTGCGTGTTTGCTGATGGCTGATGGGATGTACTGCCATATGGCCGTGTTAACAGCTGCCTGCATATTAGCAGCAGGGATAATCTATAGCTTTGTGCTGAACATAATTCCTAAATGACAACAATGAGTTTGTTCAATCCCGTCACGGTACCTTAACTCCCGCCTCATGATGGGGGGGTTGTGGGGTAACTATGGTAACGGGATGTATTAGTCATCACTCATCACAGAGTGAAGTATGTGACGGGTGTGCACACGACAGAGACTGAGTGTGATGTATATTTTTCATCAATTTGAAATGCATACACCATCACACCCAAACATTTGTACATCTTCCCTCTGCTTTCGAGTGTCCTGGAGCCAGCAGGGCCTGTAAATTGAATGCTTATGTAAGACATATAAAACACACCCGTCTTGTGACTAATGCCTGTTTTAACATGCTACTGCAATTTGTTGTTGACAGATAACACAGTCCTGTGATGTGTTTTTAACTGCATGTCGCAAAAAAATGCATCATTAAAATATGTAATTATATCAAATTAAATATTCTTAAATATTTAGAATATGAAACATTAAATGACATAATTATTTATATAAAAGATATAATTACGTGAAATAAAATGATAAATAATGTGACATTTTTGCATCATTAATCATATAGTATTTTAATCATACTTTTATAGGTTTTGTTAATACTTTGAATTGTGTTTTCTGTTTTATTTTAATTTTAAAGTTTGTCATTTATTTGTTTTGTCATTTTTATTAATGCACAAAAATGAGAGCTGAAATAAAATAAGTTGACTTTTTAAAAAATTATTTTATTTTAGTTCAGGTTTAATTTGATTAAAGTAAACTTTTATTGTTTTAGTTTTAGTTAACAATTATAACCCTGATCTACCCTAGATCTGTCAGATTGGAATGGGTCAAATGAATTTTAATGCACTGAATGCAAAAGGTTATAATATAATACTGTGCAGGTAAATAATTCAAGATTTATTAACCTGTTTAATATCGGACCATTCCAGCAAAGATGCACACTGATGTTTTTATTTGTGTTTAGTGTACTAGTGTACTATATGTATGTATATATGTGTGTATGCACATTAGTAAGGTTCTGGTTCATTTTCTCCATTATGAATAGTTGTTGTAATGTGATTCATCTCAGAGCTGATTCGGTTCATGGTTATGAACTCTTTTTTTAAGAATTGTTAAAAATCTCTATAGAGAAAATGAGCAGGAAAATAGCAATTCTGAAAAAGAGGCTGGTCACTGTTACCTCTATTACTCTACATTGGTGTGTGTGTGTGTGCGTGCGTGCGTGTGTGCGTGTGTGTGTGTGTGTGAGAGAGAGAGAGTGCATGTTATTATCTGTGCTGAGTGTGTGTAATTCAGACCTATGGGACACAGCTCTAATTGCGTCCTGCAGCCGACAGTTATAATTACATAGCATACTATGACAGTCAAACTGACAGACCCAAATGAACAGAGAGACAAAATAATGAGTATTGTGTCTTTCTGTCTAGTTCTTTCTTTTCTTCCGTTATCTTTCTCGGAATATTCTCTCCCAATATTCATTCTTTTTCTCCAATTCCCCAATGCTCAGCACCAGTTGCATTCGGTTTTGTTATTCTCATATTATTCTGTTTTCTGCACCTATGCCTTTCTATTTCCTGGACATGGAATGTATCAGAATGTATACTACATCATATACTGCATCATATACTACTTTTTTTTTTTTAAGAGAAACCATTATTTCTATTATAACAATATACAGTATACAAATTAGAACAAAAACTGTGTGGTAAGAGGTATGCAAGTACTCCATTGTGAACACAGCCATGAAACTGCAGAACAGAAGAAAATCCCTATGTCTTTGACCTGCTATTCCCTGTTATCAGCTCAGGTAGGCGCTGTTCTACCCTATAATGAAGTTACAGGCTTTACAAATATTCAGACCATGTTGTTCTCAAACAGTATGACAAAGGGCGTGATGAATCACAACATCTGCTCTAAGCTCTTGTCCAGCAGAGAATGAACATCACAAGCCTGCACAGCCTCACCCCAAACACAGACGAGGGGGATTTAGGATCACGTCCAACCAGAACAGGTGTTTTCCTACAGACTTACTCAAACACACACATACACTCTATGCTTTGTCTATCCTCCTGATGATATACATGTATGTATATATATATATATATATATGTATATGTGTGTGTGTGTGTGTGTGTGTGTGTTTGTACCTGTTTTTCTATTCTGGTGGGGACTTAAACCTGAATACACACAGACTCATGGGGACTCGTGTCACGGTGGGGACCTAAATTGAGGTCCCCACGGGTAAACAAGCTAATAAATCACACA
>NW_015645558.1:79777-82807 GCF_001515625.1 Sinocyclocheilus rhinocerous
TAGCACAAAGTTTCCTGTGAGGGGTAGGTTTAGGGGTAGGGTTGGTGTAGGGCAGTAGAATATACGGTCTGTACAGTATAAAAACCATTACGCCTATGGAGAGTCCCCACAAGGATAGCTGACCAGACATGTGTGTGTGTGTGTGTGTGTGTGTGTGTTTTATTTATATATATATTTTTTATTTAAATACAGTTATTTATGTAACTTACATAGTTATTTTATTTCTCATATGTGAAGAAATGTTGTTATTTTTGTTTTTAAGCTCTTTTCCATACAGCCACGGTTCACGGTTCACAACCATGACTGTCAAGCTCCAAAAAGGGGAAAATCACAATAACAGCACCATGAATGTGATCTGAATGCTGAATGATATAAGCATAAAAAAAAACATGGGTTTGGAGCAACATAATGAATAATAATGAAACGATGCCTTAAATTGTTACTTATATAAAGCAAATTATTTCATCAGATCATCTGAATGTCACTAATTGTTTTTTTTTTTTTGCAGCTCTGCCCTGGTATTTTCTTTGGTTTTAATTGGTCAAATTAATGAGAAAGTCCCTTAGATTGGCAACACCCAGAAAAGCCTGTTTTTTTTCTGAATCCCAGCTGAGCTCTCCTCCTTTCTGTTGGTCTCTCCCTCTATCTCTCTCATCCATCTGTCCATTTAACCCGGGCTGTTGAGACGAGTCGTTCCAGCTTCCTGTCGCCTGCGGTGATGTCCTGATGTTCACCAAGAGTGGCAACAGGTGTGACTGGGTCATGCAGTGTGACGACCACAGATAACAGAAACACACACGCACACACACACACACACACACACATACATTCCTGCAGTCTATTGAACAGACGTGTTAGAGGGTTTAGTGAAAGGACACAGAGATTGATGCATTTTATTGATCCCCTAATAGAAATTCAGGTGTAATGAAACAAGCTGAGGATGATACTAGAAAATGGTTTCAGTCCATTGAGTTACAGGATCATGTCCACTGCTTAAAATGCTAAAAATGATGTGATGATAAAGTCACAAAGTCACACTACTTAAAGTCAACATGACATTGAAATTTATTTTCTTAATGCATATCCTTTTATTGTTTTGCTCAATTCATCAGTGTGTGTGTGTGTGTATATATATATATATATATATATGTGTGTGTTCAGCCTCCAGCTCTGCAAAAGCATCTCTGACATCCCCTGGCATCACACATCCATCAGGATCCAACGGATCCCTGAATCATCCAGAATCAATGCTGCGTCTGCAAAGTGTATGTGTGTGTGTGTGTGTGTGTGTGTGTGCCCATTTTGATGTTTACTGGAATAATATATAGTATAAAACACTTGTGTCAAAAACAGAAACAAGGAGTTGTGTTGTAGAATTTGAGACTTGATAAGAGTGCATTTGATTCATTATGGGGCAAGTTGTCACAATGTCTCAATAAGATGTAGTGATTTTAGAATTTTTTCTTTTTCTTTTTTTAGTGAATTTTGTTCTGAAACTGTAAAGTACTTTTTCATGTAAATCCAGGTTGTTGCATTTTTATTCTTCTTAAGGGCTGAATTGCTAAGAAATAGCCTTTGTGACAGCTTTCCAGTGTGACAACTTGCCCCTGCTTGTTTCAGTATGTGTGTGTGTGTGTGTGTGTGTGTGTGTGCGTGCGTGCGTGCGTGTGTGTTGTTAGGGGGTGTGACCGCAACTTCACTTCCTCCATCCAAAACCCATTCTGTCAAAATCCACTTCCACCTAAACCGACCAAACGCACCGAGCTGAGGACGGTCGGGAGTGAGCGCTCATCATCATCATCATCATCACCCTCCTCATCCTCCTCCTCACAGCTGAAGATGGCGGACCCGGCCGAGTGCACCATCAAAGTCATGTGCCGTTTTCGGCCTTTAAACAGTTCGGAGGTGATGAGGGGAGACAAATACATCCCCAAATTTCAAGCAGACGATAATGTGGTCATCGGGGTGAGTTTATAACATGATATCATAATGACTCTCCGCTGTGACACCCGCCATCCATTTCTATTAGCATCCGCTAACCACCTGCAGACGTATCCTGACAGAAAATATCATCTTTAACAACTATATGTATGGAAATGTGATCGTAATGCGTATTTTAGAATTATTCTGTGTGGGAAATGTTGCACGTGAGGCCTTCATTCAGTAACATAATCGTAAGGTAAGGAGTTTTAAATCATCGTTAGCTCGGTGGCTAACAGCCCTGAGATGTAACGTTAATGCAGCACAATGCCAAAATGCTTGATTTTGAGCTTAAAAACAGTAGAACCTAAGCGTTTTTGGCGTAATTTTGTATTTTAGTGCACTTCGAAATGGATTTTGATGTTAAACGGTTGATAAGTATCCGCTAGCTCCTTTGCTAATATTAATGGGGTTGTTTTCATTTAGAAAATCAACAAAAGCTAACTAAATTTGTACGTATTTCACATTTCATACCGGAATTAACGTTAATATGAGTTAAAAATGAATAAATGAGGTGAATGTGATCATAAGTCACTGATGTCAGTCTGTTATGATTTGGCCTACTTTAATAACATGAATGAACAAAGACCATTTTAAGGTATTTATTATGGCTTTACTATTTATGCTTCTATTAGGAACAAAGAAATACATGTGTATTTTTAGAGCATGAAATGAAGTCAACCCCACTTCCAATCATATCGTATGTTTGTTTGTTTGTTTATGGCCTGTCGATGTTGGACACTAGGCTATATATAATCCAAATGTTCTTACATCTCAGGTTTTAGGTTAGTTTATTAAAATATGTTGTTTGTGAAGGTGAGGTTTTAAGAGTAAATGATGTTGGCCAGATAAATAAAGCTATTCACGTTCTTATTCTTAATTATTAATGGCTTGAATGCACCTCTTCTGAAGTCAGTCATTTTCATGTTTTGTGTTGAATTTGTAACTTTTCAGAGAAAAAAAAAAATCATTAAAATGCTGACATCATTGGTTTGGCGTAACATTGGCTTCTCCTTATAGTTAAAAATTTTGCCCATCCCTCCTATTTTC
>NW_015645558.1:82873-85099 GCF_001515625.1 Sinocyclocheilus rhinocerous
AAAATGAATAAATGAGGAGAATGTGATCATAAGTCACTGATGTCAGTCTGTTATGATTTGGCCTACTTTAATAACATGAATGAACAAAGACCATTTTAAGGGATTTATTATGGCTTTACTATTTATGCTTCTATTAGGAACCATGAAATACATGTGTATATTTAGAGCATGAAATGAAGTCAACCCCACTTCCAATCATATCGTATGTTTGTTTGTTTGTTTGTTTATGGCCTGTCGATGACACTAGGCTATATATAATCCAAATGTTCTTACATCTCAGGTTTTAGGTTAGTTTATTAAAATATGTTGTTTGTGAAGGTGAGGTTTTAAGAGTAAATGATGTTGGCCAGATAAATAAAGCTATTCACGTTCTTATTCTTAATTATTAATGGCTTGAATGCACCTCTTCTGAAGTCAGTCATTTTCATGTTTTGTGTTGAATTTGTAACTTTTCAGAGAAAAAAAAATATCATTAAAATGCTGACATCATTGGTTTGGCGTAACATTGGCTTCTCCTTATAGTTTAAAATTTTGCTCATCCCGCCTATTTTCAGTCAGTGCATAATTACTAATTTATTTACATTATGAAAATGACTTTACATGCTAGAAATTGTAGTTATTGAATGGCAGTAAAGTATCCTCATTCTGGCTTTTTGCATATATTTAAAGTACTTGTTTGAACTCAAAATGCAGTATAGATAGGCCTATCTGTTAGAGTGAAATATAGTCTTATGAGGGGTTGAGTCATGACCCAAAGTTCCCTCATGCAGTATATGTAGTGTACAGCTGAGTATTAGGCGGAGCAAATTTTGTGGTTTTGCTGTGGACAGTCTGCCCTGGTAGTTTTTCTGTGTTAAATTGCAATATCGCGTCTAGAATATTTCATCCTGGCCTTCATTTCTGCAGTGACACCGTACTGTCTGCCCAACACTCACCCTTTTGTTTTCTAGTGCACTGATGGGTTTTGTGTGTGTGTATTTGAGAGTCAGCCAAATGAGTTTTGTCTTCCAGCTGTTTTGAGCAAGTCCGCATCAAGCACCAGAGCAACTATCCCGGTCTGGTGTAATGGAGCGTGCGTGTGTTTGTATAATGGCTTTCAGCAGGTGGATAAGGTCATAAATTGGACCGTAAATCTTGCTGTAACGAAGGAAATCAAACCTGTCTGTCCAGCGGCACATACAAGGATCAGCATTGGGATTATGCATGTCTTGTTGTGTTGATATTCGTCTCATTTCGCTATTAGTTCATAAGGGAATATGCTGTATTACAGCTCTTTTTATGCTTGTTTCTTCCTTTTCTCTCTTTGTCTCTACGCAAGCACAGCACACGCTCTCATGCATGTTTGAAACTAACATGTGACGGACGTTCCTGTCTCTGTGACCATTGGGAGCACAATTATAACCTCTCATTGGGAATACTGAGAGCTGTAAACAGTGCTGTTCCAATCCTGGCTGTGGAGGAGGCCTCAGGACATTCAGCTACACAAAAACACTCTTCATGTAGTCTTGTGATTGTCTGAAGACCTTAAAATAAGTCATTTGAAATTCCAAAGCTGTGATGTTGTGCATTATTAATCTTTTAAATAGTCTTTGATTATGACAATGAAAATTTTAAATGTTAGTAATGATGAAGATGGAGAAAATGTAAAATCGAAACTAAAATGAAAAATCTCTAAGTTTCTGTACCATTAAAAATGCTGGGTTGATTTTATTGATCTATCAGGAACAGTAAAAAAAATATATATAAAAAAACTAATAAACTAAAATGGTTAAAATTAGTTTGAATTTAAACAAAGCTGAAATAAAATAAATATGAGTTTTGTATAAATAAATAAATATAAAACGTAAATTAAAATTATAAATGATGCCTAGGCAGCTTACTGAAATAAAATAAGTTTAAGTGCTAAAATTATCATAAAAATTGTACATTTTAAAATGGAAATATAAAAAAAAATTAAAATGACAAAAGCACATAACAGCATTTCTAAAACAAAATGAAAACTTAAAATATAAAAATAAAATAATTCAAAATATTAATAAATACTGTAATATAAATAATGCTATGATAACTCATCAACAAGCAATTCATTGTCAGATATTTGAATAAGATTATTGGCATATAAAGGCCCGTACACCAAGGATGATAACTATAAAGATAACGATAAAGATGTAGTTCTAAAAATCGTTCTCAATATTAAAGAATAGCAGAGTCCACACCACAGCTATA
>NW_015645558.1:85159-87056 GCF_001515625.1 Sinocyclocheilus rhinocerous
GCTTGAGAATTTAAAGCGGCAGACGAGCGTGCGCTTAGAATAAACAGATATCGTCCGCAGGTGTGGACACTAATATCGTTATCTTTATAGTTATCATTCTTGGTGTGAATGGGACTTAAGCCAATATATGTGCCTATTATATTATTAATAATGGTGCATAAATACATAAATAATAATAAAAGATTGTCAGTATAATGCACATTGTCTGTTTTCAAGTATTCTTAGCGATTGTGTAAATTACGGCTCATTAATGTCAGCAATTTTGTGTGTTTGTGTCATTTGATGCGATTATGTGGATGGATGTGTACAGATATAGATTTATAGATCCAAGATATCTTAATTATACCGTTGGCCATTGAACACCAATATAAGCCTCTAGTTAAAATGAATTTTCGATGTAGGCTTGTGTTGTGGTGGATGTGAGTGTATTGTCTGTAAATATTAAGCTGCAAAAATGCCATTTAAATATGAATCCCGCGTGTCTCTTTATGAATGAATGGCACAGACGCGCGGTTTAGTTTACTACACACATACTGAAGTGCGCAGTGTTTTCAGCGTCTGCTGTCTCGCTAAATGAGAACATAAATACATGAACAACAGTCAGTGTCTGCTCTATTACAAATAATTTATATTTAAAAAATACCCAAAACAGCAGAATTACAAGATGGAAATATAGGCTAGAAAGATATTTAAACTTGCTCTGCCCTTACGTCCATGATATTGACTCATTGCGGAGTTGTTTTGTCAATCTTTCCAGCTCTTAACGCCGAATGTGCTCTTGGATGGTTTGATACATGATGGGCTAATGTAGAAGCAAATAACTTTAAATAAATAACTTTAACTTTAAATAACTTTTAAAAAATAAACCCCTTTGTATTGCATTGCATATTGTATGTTCAGGGATGACAGATTGAGAAGCAGACATGCTATTTATGACTGGATGTCTGTAACTTTGCAGATACTTTGCAGTAAAAGTGGCTCTCCTATTAACTTTGACCTATAAGTGCGGCTCTCATAAAAAAAAATAGCGAACCTTGTTTTGTTTGTTTTTCTTTTCTTGTCTTTTCTTGCAGTATTTTTATATCACATATTCAATGACACCGAGAACTAATGGAGCTCATAGATCAAACCAAAAAAAAAAAAGACCATGAACCAGTTTTTATGTCATGTCATATAATCTGTATGGCTCTTCTTCAAGCTCTTGGGTATCAAATCACCGTGTTTTTTTATTTCCCAATGAGGTTCAGATCTCTTAGAGGAGATCAGGGCCCTTATTCACAAAACATCTTAAGGCTAAAAGTAGCTCATAACTCGCCGATTTAGGAGAAAATCTTAAAAATAATGGGCGTGTCAGTTCTAAATTTAGGACTCCTAAATTTTTGTTCTAAGAGTATTTCACAAAGCGTTTTAGCACTAAAATTAGCTCCTAGATCTGTGAAACGTTAGGAGTAGTGAAGAGGACTCCTAAGTAGGGCTTGGTATCGAGTTCGATACTTTTTAGGCACCGACCGAATTGCCTCGATACCATCGAGTATCGAAAAACATCTTGTCGTTCGGTACCAAATTTCGATACCTAAGGGGTTAATCTCATCAGCGTCAGTGAGCTGTAGGGATTTCTTAATATGAACAGACACTGATATCAGCATTCACAAGGTTTGCTAAATCACCCAGCACATGAATCCCATATTCTTGGTTGATTTCCTGTCAGTATGGTAAACTCATCTACTCATAATGTTTGACATCTAAATGTTTGACTTAAATTTTTTTTATATTGGATTTTTTATCTTATTGGAATCGAAACTAGGAATCGATAAGAATCGGAATCGATAAGCAGAATCGGAATCGGAATCGATAAAATTCAAACGATACCAAACCCTACTGTTCACGCGTTTGTGTG
>NW_015645558.1:87568-88435 GCF_001515625.1 Sinocyclocheilus rhinocerous
CTATTCCTTAGTAAAAGTTTGTCTCAGCAGCTTTGTGAATAGGTTTTAAGAGAAAACTCTTAGCTAAAAACTTCTACTGCTATTTAGGAGAACTCTTAGTGGTAAGATAAAATGTTTTGTGAATACGGGCCCTGATGTGTCTTGTAAGGGGTCTCAGCTGTATATTTGACCGGATTGTGATGTATTGTCTTCTGATGGGTGTCAATCAGTTGTAAGGCGATTAGTGATCGTCTTGTGTGAATGAATGGGAGTTTATCTGAATGTAAAGGGATTACTTTACAGCTCCTATGACAGTTTCTACTAGTGTTGTGTTCAAAATATCAATACGACGATGTATCGTCACAAAGATTTGACGATACGAGTATCGATTGCGGACGCGTCGAGTAAATCAGCCTTGTGTGCGTTATATACAGTGAAGACAGCGTGTTAGTTTAGAACTCTAATAATTTTTTTTTATCGTAGAGAGTGTGTTCATTTGTGCAATGATAACCTACCAGCAATGTAAGTGATTTTTTTTATATATTAGTATGAGTACATTACAATATAAATTTATTAGAACGAGTACATTATTATTTATGGGCTTAAAATCAAGATGCAAACAATCAGAATACTGTACCTGGTTGGGAGTGCACAATGTAAACATGAAACACATGCCATTACCTATATTGTACTGTGGTACAGTTATGGAGGCCCTTCATAATGCAGAGGCCAACTGCCTGCTCTGCCAATAGTTAGAAATGGCACTATAGTAAGCAGCGTTTAATAAACAGCTGTTTTTCTAAATTCTGCTGAGGTGAAATTCAGTGCAGTCATGTATCGTGATATGTATCGTATCGTGACTTTGCTGGTGATACACAGCCCTAATAT
>NW_015645558.1:88477-89995 GCF_001515625.1 Sinocyclocheilus rhinocerous
TGTTTCTTTAAGGATGTACTATTTTTTTCAACATATAGGCAAGTGAGTCATTTGATGATGCAGTCTAGTCCAGATGATTCGTATCAGTTACTGGTTGAAGTACTTGCAGTTTAATTACTTGAATTACTTGAATTTACTAGACTGATTTGCTTGTTAAACTTTTTCATTAAAGTAAAATATGTAAAAATATTTAGGTGCGTTCAGTCTTGTGCTTGTCACATACAATTCACAAGCTCACAGTTTTAACATTTTATATAAAACACTAGTAGTGGTATATTAACTGTATTTTAAAATATTATTGGTATTTAAAAAAAAATCAGTTGCATCAGTTACAATGCTGTATTTGATGAGAATACCTTTGTCTTCTCAATTTTTGTAATGATTTTCATCTTGCAGATTGTGTAATTCTAGTCATTAGACTATACCTTTAGAGAACCAGTAATAAGTAAAAATAATAATAATAATAATAAATAATTCTGAAATCAAGGCTGCTATTAAATAGAATGTTCACTGTTAATCTGTTTATAGCCGTACAGAGTGAGCTCATGCCTGGAAGAAGACCTCTTATAAAATGCTCTTATTGTGTTATAACAGCTGAATTTCATACCTGATTTACTAAGTCTGCTGTTTTTGTTAAAGGTTAGAGCCATTTGTAACAGGAGGGAAGGATATATATTTTTTTAGCCTGTAGTAATGAGGGTCATGCTTAGTTTATTCTCTTAGGTGTAAGACATTTCTCTGAAGGATCATCTTTGAGTCTTATGACTGTGTGTGTACTATATATATATATATATATTGAAAAAGTTCAATTTTTTTGTAAATTATTTCAAAAAGTGAAACTTTCATATATTCTAGATTCATTACAAGTAAAACATTTCAAAAGTTTTTTGGTTTTAATTTTGATGATTAGAGATTACAGCTCATGAAAGTAAAAAATCCAGTATCTCAAAATATTAGAATATTTACATTTGAGTTTCATTAAATGAACATCCCTACAGTATAAATTCCAGGTGTCTCTTGTTCTTTGAAACCACAATAATGGGGAAGACTGCTGACTTGGCAGTGGTCCAGAAGACGATCATTGACACCCTCCACAAAGAGGGTAAGCCACAGAAGGTCATTACTGAAAGAGCGGCTGTTCACAGAGTGCTGTATCAAAGCATATTAAATGCAAAGTTGACTGGAAGGAAGAAATTGGGTAGGAAAAGGTGCACAAGCAACAGGGATGACCGCAAGCTTGAGAATACTGTCAATCAAAGCAGATTCAGACACTTGGGAGAACTTCACGAGGAGTGGACTGAAGCTGGAGTCAGTGCATCAAGAGTCACCACGCTCAGACAGCTTCAGGAAAAGGGCTACCAAGCCACTTCTGAAACAGAAACAACCTCAGAAGCATCTTACCTGGGCTAAGGAGAAAAAGAGCTGGACTGTTGCTCAGTGGTCCAAAGTCCTCTTTTCAGATGAGAGCAAGTTTTGTATTTCATTTGGAAACCAAGGTCCTAGAGTCTGGAGGAAGGG
>NW_015645558.1:90479-97343 GCF_001515625.1 Sinocyclocheilus rhinocerous
TAATGAGAGTTAGTTGACATGTAGGTGCAATGTTACTTATTGTCAACAGAATGTTCAAAAGGGTCCATCAAAATAAAGTGTTACCAGTTTATGTACTGTATCTCTGTTCTCCACATAATATCAACTTTTTTGTTCCCGCAGATAAAAAGAAAAGTCAACGTTTGGATTACATGAGGGTGCATAAATGATGATCGAATTATCAGTTGTGTGAACTATTCCTTTATAAAAACAAAGGCAGAAGACTCTTTAAAAGAATAATTCAGTTTGTACTGATATTAGCCTCAAATACTGCCTCAAACACAGTCACCTCAGTCAGGTTCATTACTGCTATCCGCTCTGCTGCTGAAGGAGTCTACATCTGGCTATTTATAGCGTGACTTTTGCTTTCTTTACTCACAGACAATGAGGTCTAATCTGCTTTCTTAAAGCCTCCGCTGACCCAATGGTCTTTATTCACGTATAGACAACAGTTCAAAGAGAAGGGAATAGTAAAAGGGAAGGAGGGATCTGGGGTATGTGTGGCTTCTCCCAATCAAAGTAAAATATATGGAGATAGACACATTAAGAAAAAAAACCCAAATAACTATGAGTCTGTTTGCATAAACTGCCTCCTGTAACAAATGTCAGTGTGGAAAGCCTCATCTCATTAAATGATAATGACGCTAATTAATAGTGTAGTGTTTAGTCTGTGACACCACAGCATAACTCTTTAGATTATAATTTACGTTCAGATTGATTTAAACACACAATGTAAATAATATTATGTAGAGGAGTAAGATTTAGAAGGTAACTGTCAAACTCGAGTTCAAGTCAGTTCTGTACATACTATATATATATATATATATATATATAATATGAGAAACAATGTCTCATTCATTGTATGTCTGTCTCTCTCTCTCTTCAGGGAAGGCCGTATGTGTTTGATCGGGTGTTTCAGTCTAACACTTCTCAGGAGCAGGTTTACAACGCTTGTGCTCAGAAGATTGTTAAAGGTGAGAAAGGAGTCCTCCAGCAGACATAGCAACCAGATCATGATTCAGAAAATAGTTATAATTAATTGACTCCAAAAAAAACTTTCATGATGCCATTCATTTTGGTCTTTAATAATTAATTTATATTATGCCATTGATATCAATCAAGCATCACTAAATACCATATTTCTTATATGGGGCATTCATTCAAATAGTAATTGCTATTATTGTTGTTATTGTTATTTTAGTTTGTATTGTTTTTTTTTATATTATTATTTAGTATGTTGACTTTTTAAGACAAAATTGTTAAAACGTGAACGTTCTATTGAAAGAATGTTGGTTGAATTGAGTGATGCAGTTAAATTGTTTTTGCCATGCGTATAGCCATTGCTGCTGACATGGCATTAAATCATAAACAAATAAATGTATTCAAATGGTATGCTTTGTTGTGTTGTGCCCTGCAGATGTGCTTGAGGGTTATAACGGTACAATATTTGCTTATGGGCAAACTTCCTCTGGAAAAACACACACCATGGAGGTGAGAATTCATCTAGAAATAAACTAATTCAGAGTCTTAAAGAATTGTTTTTTGCAACTGGCAGTATGATTTTCAATTAGCTTTTTTAAAACAAACTCGGACCCACTTTATATTAAGTGGCGTTAACAACTATGTACTTACATTTAAATTAATAATTTAGTACAATGCACTTATTGTGTACATACATGTTTTTACATTGTATTTATATTTTAAAAATACCTGCATGTAATTACATCTGTAATTAATTTCTGTAATTACATTTATAATTACACAGTTGACCCATCCCTTACACCTTAACCCACCCTTAAACCTACCCATACCAACAAACCTGTCCCTAACCTTACCCATATCCCACCTCAATAGCAGCAAAAGTGTTTTGCAATACAATATGAACACAATAAGTACATTGTACTTCATTTTTGATGTAAGTACATAGTAGTTAAGGCCACTTAATATAAAGTGGGGCCACAAACTCATTGTGTTTTTTTGCTGATTCAGTTTTCTTAAGATTTAATATTCTTCTAATGTTTTTGCCAGTCAGAACTATCAGTACCTTTATTGCACCGTAAATCATCACATGTTATAACAATTGAATATTTGTTTATGTGATTGTTTAGGGGAACCTGCATGATCAAGATGGCATGGGCATTATTCCGCGGATCGTCCAGGATATATTCAACTACATTTACTCTATGGATGAAAACCTGGAATTCCATATCAAGGTTTGAAATGCACAACAAATAAGGGCTAATTATTCACAGGGTTCCCACTGACATTTTCAGACTTGAAAAAAAATTAATGACTTGGAAATTTAAAGACCAAAAGTAGGAATCTTGGAGATGTCTGTGTGCGTGGTGTGTATTAGAGTTATATTATTTCACAATATTAATAAAATGCATGCAACCTTGGTAAGACTTTTTTTTTTTTCCAAAAAAAAAAAATATAAATAAAAAATACTCTCCCCAAACTTTTGAACAACAGTGTAATAATTTCAGACTGCTGGTAATGAAATTCACAGAGCTGTTCTGCATTGGCAGGTCTCCTATTTTGAGATTTACCTGGACAAGATCAGGGATTTGCTGGATGGTACGTATAACTGAATATGATACAGATTTTATCATTTTTGCATTTTCATTTATTAGAGATTGTGTAATCGTATTAAAAATAATAATAATCAGAATTTTTCTTTCAGTATCTAAGACCAACCTGTCTGTACATGAAGACAAGAACAGAGTTCCTTATGTAAAGGTGAGGTTGTGTTTTAGTAATTAGCTGTGCATGTATTAGTGAAGGAGTGGTTCACATGTTTTCCCTGTCTATCTCTTTCTCCATCTGCAGGGTTGTACTGAACGGTTTGTGTGTAGCCCAGAGGAAGTGATGGACACCATTGATGAAGGCAAATCCAACAGACATGTGGCTGTCACAAGTAAGCCCATGCAAATCAGTCAGACGCACTGCATAGCTGTTTTTAGCAGGCTGAACTTTTCCACACCTGTTGCTCTTGTTGAGTTATATTACCGCGAGTAGTTTCAGGACCTTCTTTCTTATTTGTTTATAATAAGATGTTTATACAACTAAAAAAATGTCTTGTTGCAGGGATTAACGCCCGGTCGGGCCAGTGGTTCAAATTTTTACTTGCCCTGCCAACATTTTCACTGGCCATGCCACAAAAAAATAAAGTAGTTGCTGTTGTTATTGTTTTTGATCTTATCTTGTATTCTAATAAATAAGCTTAATGACACCAATATTTTAGATACCAATTAGATTTTACATTTCACTATTTCAATTTCGATACCACAGCAAAAATCACTAGCCAAAAATAAACATAAATATAAAGTTTAAACATTATTGAAGACAAGTGACAGCTAGTAAATCAAAACAAATGAACAAATTACAAGTAATAGCACAATTAAATATAGGCCTATAGCACAAATATGAATGAAATGATGCTTTAGGTTATGTTTGTAGTATGTTCAGGTACATAAATTGAAAAATCACACATAAAATAACATTTGCATATTCTTCACTCTGTGTTGCACCTTGATTTTTCATAACCATTTGAAATTAGAAGCAGCCACTGCATTTTAATCATGCATTGATCCCCCCAAAAAAACCAATACATGTGCAATGTTTGATTTTTATTATACTGTATAATTTCAAAATCTGAAGCAAAAACAGAGTGGTCTGACTTTAGCTTTGTGAAATTATGCTACAGAAAACATCTGCATGACACAGAAACGGTAGACGGGCTGAATGAGACGTAGATTCACTCTCTGACAGAAGGCGGCGCTTATGGAACAATGATACAGCGTTTCCTTGGTTACCGCTGTAAACACAGCAGCACTAATTTGAATGCATTATACGGAGACAAAGACAATGCCATTTCTAAAAACATCCAGTTCCCCTCAGAAACATTCATATAAAATTCAATGTTTGAATTTTCTTCCTATATTTCGCGCATCGTGAATAGTGATCTTGCTCTGACTGCTACAGTATTTTCTCCTCTTTGTGTCCGACTTCGTAGTCTCTGGCCTCAGTTAAAAAAAGTTAATGGTATTTTGACATACTTTTGTATGTATTTGCCCGTTCAGGGGGCTCACGCGTGTCAGAGACGCGTGGCTGTCTGTGCGTGCGCTGTGTTCTGTAGTTGTCTTTCGTGCACAAATGTGTTTTAATCGCTTGAATTTTTTAATTAACAAGGCTTAAAAACACATGCAAATGATAAAATTTTGTGACGAAGCTGCAGTGGCCCGATCGGGCAAGTGACAAATCCATCTACTGTCCCGAACGTCTTTCACGCTGGCTTAGGGGTTAATTTAATGTTGTTAAATGCCATCAGGAAGTCCTTATTGTCGAGCCCTGTGTTGTGTGCATGTACTTAAAGTTGAGTGGAAATGGAAACTTATGCTTTCTCTGTGGTGCGTGTCAGACATGAACGAGCACAGCTCCAGGAGTCACAGTATCTTCCTGATAAACGTCAAGCAAGAGAACACACAGACGGAGCAGAAACTGAGCGGGAAACTTTACCTGGTGGATTTAGCAGGAAGCGAGAAGGTAATATTTCTGCTTCTCGCTTTTCACTTCCTTTTTCCCTCTTTCACTTCTCTCTATTTCTATTGTAAACCCATTCACAGAATTGTTTTACCTCTGTTATTCTCAGCTGGTTTCACTTCAGGACCCATAATAGTATATGTGATTTGATTAGTTCCTTATTAATGTTAGTTTCATTTGTGGCGGCACTGGCTCTCATTTTATGTTTTTGACTGCAGGTCAGTAAAACTGGAGCAGAGGGTGCTGTGTTGGATGAAGCCAAAAACATTAACAAATCTCTTTCCGCACTGGGCAACGTCATCTCTGCTCTGGCAGAAGGAACGGTAGGTGTGATGTACAATTGTACAATTCACTGCCCTGCATCATATTTGCTGAATGAAATCCAACGCTTGATTCTTACTAATTTTAGGGTGCCGATTCCAATAAGAGAGCCTGTTTTTCTCGAGCATGTTTCTTTCTTATAAAATGTGATGTGCTTGTCATAGCATTTTTGCGTTCCACAACCAATTGTAATGTGAAGAAGTCTTGTATTATCGCTTAATCACCAGATAAACTGCCACAAATACATAATTTTGAGCCTAATTACAACTGTTTGTTCAGTTTTCAGCTGATTTTCACATGTATGAATGATTCTGGAGATATTATTTTATGCATTATCCTGATTTCAAGGTTATAATTATAGAAGAAAATGCAGACATTACCCAGATTTTTCTGCTGCATCTGTGGGTGTTTTAATACATCCAAACAGCAACAGAAAATTACAGATTAAAAAGAGCGTATTTATTTATAAACTTGTATATGCAAAGTTCATTGACATTAAATGGAGTAAGTTTATTTTTTGTTCTGATAAGTGCATTAAAGCTGATACATGTATATGAATTTAAAAAAATCTTAATGTTTTGTGGAAAAAACTGTACATGATAGAAAGTTTTTTTTATTGATATTTTTGAACTCAGCATCACCAAATTAGATAATATTGGGCTTTTTTGTAATTCAGCAGAAAGTGTTTGTTTTTTCATAGATGGAAGGTTAATGAATGAATATTTCTTTCCCCCCGTCAGACGTACATTCCCTACAGAGACAGTAAGATGACGAGGATCTTGCAGGATTCTCTGGGTGGAAACTGCAGGACCACTATAGTGATCTGCTGCTCTCCATCCTCTTACAACGAGGCAGAGACCAAAACTACGCTCATGTTCGGACAGAGGTGATGAGATATACACACACTGAGAGTTTTAACGAAACTTTTGTTTTGAGCGCCAAGTAATTCTTGTTTTTTTTACTGTTTTCAGAGCAAAGACCATCAAGAACACAGTGTGTGTGAATGTGGAGCTGACAGCCGAGCAGTGGAAGAAGAAATACGAGAAGGAGAAAGAGAAGAACAAAACACTAAAGAACACCATCACCTGGCTGGAGAACGAGCTCAACCGCTGGAGGAACGGTACTGTAATGACGCACGCTTCATACTCATTCAGCTGTATTCAATGATAATTGCACAACTCTTGTGTTTTGTGTGTTTTTAGGTGAGAGTGTTCCCATTGAGGAGCAGTACGATAAGGAGAAGGCAAACGCTGATGTTCTGGCCCTGGATAATGTGATGAATAATGATAAAATCACCTCGTCTCCCAGCATGCCCGGCCCTAAATTCACTGACGCTGAGCGTGAGAAGTGTGAGGCTGAATTGGCCAAACTCTACAAACAGCTTGATGACAAGGTAAGATGAACTACTGATCTTGAATGAACGAAGATTTTGGACATTTGCTTTTGGCATTAATGGCCATTTTGAGATTTTTGGCATCAGTCAATCAGCCAATAGTATCTTCATATATTGTTTGAAATAAGAGTCTCATTTCAGCAATTATAAATAACTTATAAAGTAATTTGTAAACTTTCTCTGAGAGATAATTTCACAAACAGCGTGAGTGAATCACCACGCGCGCTCTCTCTTTCTCTCTCAAAATGCACAAATGGCTTCAAATCACATCGCGTCTGCACTAAGCGAGCTGCACGCTGCACAGTTGACACAGGAATTGTCACTTGCGCAATTGAGGCAGTGTCGCATCGTCACTAAAGTTTATAAATTGAATTTCTTTTTAATTATTGCCAGTGTTTAAACCATTCAGCACTCGCGTGCTCTCCTGGAGACCGTGCGCTCATGCACACTGCAGCGCACACACATAACGCCAGGTTCGCACATACTCCATTTGCAGTGTGTATGCGGTGCGTATATTTTCCGCGCTCATGTTAATGGATTAAAGCGTTCACACTGCACACGGTTGCGGTGCGGCAGTGCGTTCCAGTAAC
>NW_015645558.1:97492-98494 GCF_001515625.1 Sinocyclocheilus rhinocerous
AGCGGTGCGTCTGCAGCAGTGCAGAGATCGTTTCCGCACCGAGTCTATTTTTGCTGCGCTGCATGCGCTGAATTAAAGTGACAGCGCATGGTTTGCGGTAAATATGAACATGGATTGACACAAAAATTTTGTAATTACACCATAAATGCATATAATTAAACTCTACTGTCAGGCTTTGGCTTTTTGGCTAGGTTTAAAGGAAAAGGGCACTTTTAGATAAACAAGGCGATAATAGATGGCACTCGTGGAGGTAGGAAAACAAAGTTCTTTATAAACCGCACGATTGCTTGTAATAAAGATTTAAATGCAAAAGAAAAGGCAGTAGAGCTGACTGTCTCTGTCAATGGTAAGTTTTAATTTAGAATGTTTGTGATAATGTAAGAAAAGTAGTTTAAATGTTTTGCCACTTGCTTGAGCAACTTAATATATAAATCTAGAAGTAAATGCAAAAGTAAAAAGCATTGAATAATGTGTTTCTAATATTTATTGCATTTAAACACGTCTATAAAAGATTGTATTACTATACTGTGTAAAAAAATAAATAATAATAATAATCTCAATGCTGAAAAGTAACATTTTAAGTAACAATGTTTGGATTCGAAATCAAAATAATGGATAAATGTTGTGTTTGTAGTAAACAGCCGCGGATCAGTTGCAGACTCCTGTGTGAATGCACTATGAGAGTCCGTGCTGCTTCTGCATTGCTTACGTACCACACATGGACTGCATATGCACTGCAAACGGAGTATGTGTGAACCTGGCGTAAAAGGCCGCCTCACATACAGCTCACAAAATCAGGCTTGTGCTGTGTGTAAGCTATTGTGCAACAATTGCACGATTGTAAAAACAAAAATGCAGTGCATGATCAAACATTTAGGTGAGAAATATATATTTTTGAAAAATGTCTAAAAAAATGCCCCCCCCACCACCCCTCAAATTAAAAAATCCCCCTCACAAGAGTCACCTAAGAGGGGAATTCCCCCCATTTTCAAAAATGAAATT
>NW_015645558.1:98728-100791 GCF_001515625.1 Sinocyclocheilus rhinocerous
ATATATAAATCTAGAAGTAAATGCAAAAGTAAAAAGCATTGAATAATGTGTTTCTTATATCTATTGCATTTAAACACATCTATGAAAGATTGTATTACTGTACTGTGTAAAAAAAGAATCACAATATTGAAAAAGCCTTTTAAGTAACAATGTTTGGATTTAAAATCAAAATAATGGATAAATGTTGTGTTTGTGGTAAACAGCCACAGATCAGGAGCAGACTCCTGTGTGAAAGCACAGTCTGTGCTGCTTCTATACCGCACATGGACTGCATGAGCACTGCAAACGGAGTATGTGTGAACCTGGTGTAAAAGGCCGCCTCACATACAGCTCACAAAATCAGGCTTGTGCTGTGTGTAAGCTTTTGTGCAACAATTGCACGATTGTCGAAACGAAAATGCATGGCATGATCAAACATTTAGGTGAGAGAAATATATATTTTTGAAAAATGTCTAAAAAATGCCCCCCTCCACCCCTCAAATAAAAAAAATCCCCTCTCAGAAGAGTCACCTAAGAGGGGAATTCATTTTCAAAAATAAAATTCAGGCCCTGAATAAATGTCTACAAATCTTGATTGGATCATCACTATAAATAATTCTACATGATAAAAAGAAGGCTTTAAAAAGATCGGTATCGGTGATCGTATCGGCAGATACTGCTTTCTGTGATCGGTGATCGGCCTCAAAAATCCTGATCGGAGCACCCCTAGTAAATAGTATATTTTGAATAGTATTTAGATTTTTTCTATTGATATTACTGTAGTTTTTAATCAAATAAATTCAGCCTTGGTGTGTATCGGAGACTTTAAAAAAAAAAAAAAACATACTGACCCCAGACTTTTAACTTTTGAAGTGCATAATTGGTAATAACAGAACAATAAGTTCCATTGTAAAATAAAGATGTGTTTCAAGACTCATTCATTACAATCATTCTGTTTCTCTCTGCTCTCTGCTTTTAGGATGATGAGATAAATCAGCAGTCTCAGCTGGCTGAGAAACTCAAGCAGCAGATGTTGGATCAGGAAGAGGTGAGACTTAAACACGCACCACACATCAGATTTACGTTATTTCCCATAAATAAGAACAGTGTCCTGTCTCCTAGTTGGCTGTGAATTATCTGGAGACTAAAAACTCAGGAGTTGGGGTTTGCCCTTTGCCATTAAAAGCTATAAATAATAAATAACGTTCTGGCCTAGTGCACATGCTCCTTACATGTTGTGTTGAGTTCCCATCACATTCCCCTCTTCTCTCTCCTCAATAATTTGACACTGATGATCCAACACAAAAATCTTTGTGTTGTAGCTGCTGGTCTCAACGCGAAGGGACCATGACAACCTGCAGGCGGAGCTCACCCGTCTTCAGATGGAGAACGAGGCGTCTAAAGAGGAGGTGAAGGAGGTGCTGCAGGCCCTGGAGGAGCTTGCAGTTAACTATGATCAGAAGAGTCAGGAGGTTGAGGACAAGACCAAGGAGTTTGAAGCCCTAAATGAAGAGCTCAACCAGAAATCTGTGAGGAGAAAAACACCATTTTCTTCACTATTGTTTAATTCACTTTCACCGAAAAGTTGTAATTTACTTTTGCTTGAACATTTTCTTCTCTCTTTTTGTCTAGACATCAAGTTAGATTCAAATCTTTAGAAGACACATAAAATCTAATGTTGTTAAAGTGCCCCTATTATGCCTTTTCGAATATTACCTTTCATGCAGTGTGTCATGTAGCTGTATGTGAACATAAACTATCTGCAAAGCTGTGAAGCCGACAGTGCACCATAAATAAAGTTATTGTCTAACAAAAAAAAGAGTCAGCTCGCAATCGCCTAAACGAGTCGTCAGGAATTCAAATCTTATTCTGTTACGGCTCTACGTCACGAAGTAACACATTTTTGTATAATGTCTGCCCACGTACTACGTCGCCAACTTGCCCGCCCACAAACAGTAACATTTCCGTGTGGTTAACATCATGTTGAGAAGACGTTGTATCCTACGCTGTGAGAGTAAATTTGTTTTATCACATCTTATAATTACCACAAACTTGTTAACACTTGACACTTACCACTGTAAACG
>NW_015645558.1:101677-114958 GCF_001515625.1 Sinocyclocheilus rhinocerous
ACAAAAATACAGTGCATGATCAAACATTTAGGTGAGATAAATATATATATTTTTGAAAAATGTCTAAAAAATGCCCCCCTCCACCCCTCAAATAAAAAAAATCCCCTCTCAGAAGAGTCACCTAAGAGGGGAATTCATTTTCAAAAATAAAATTCAGGCCCTGAATAAATGTCTACAAATCTTGATTGGATCATCACTATAAATAATTCTACATGATAAAAAGAAGGCTTTAAAAAGATCAGTATCGGTGATCGTATCGGCAGATACTGCTTTCTGTGATCAGTGATCGGCCTCAAAAATCCTGATCGGAGCACCCCTAGTAAATAGTATATTTTGAATAGTATTTAGATTTTTTTCTATTGATATTACTGTAGTTTTTAATCAAATAAATTCAGCCTTGGTGTGTATCGGAGACTTAAAAAAAAAAAAATCATACTGACCCCAGACTTTTAACTTTTCAACTGCATAATTGGTAATAACAGAACAATAAGTTCCATTGTAAAATAAAGATGTGTTTCAAGACTCATTCATTACAATCATTCTGTTTCTCTCTGCTCTCTGCTTTTAGGATGATGAGATAAATCAGCAGTCTCAGCTGGCTGAGAAACTCAAGCAGCAGATGTTGGATCAGGAAGAGGTGAGACTTAAACACGCACCACACATCAGATTTACGTTATTTCCCATAAATAAGAACAGTGTCCTGTCTCCTAGTTGGCTGTGAATTATCTGGAGACTAAAAACTCAGGAGTTGGGGTTTGCCCTTTGCCATTAAAAGCTATAAATAATAAATAACGTTCTGGCCTAGTGCACATGCTCCTTACATGTTGTGTTGAGTTCCCATCACATTCCCCTCTTCTCTCTCCTCAATAATTTGACACTGATGATCCAACACAAAAATCTTTGTGTTGTAGCTGCTGGTCTCAACGCGAAGGGACCATGACAACCTGCAGGCGGAGCTCACCCGTCTTCAGATGGAGAACGAGGCGTCTAAAGAGGAGGTGAAGGAGGTGCTGCAGGCCCTGGAGGAGCTTGCAGTTAACTATGATCAGAAGAGTCAGGAGGTTGAGGACAAGACCAAGGAGTTTGAAGCCCTAAATGAAGAGCTCAACCAGAAATCTGTGAGGAGAAAAACACCATTTTCTTCACTATTGTTTAATTCACTTTCACCGAAAAGTTGTAATTTACTTTTGCTTGAACATTTTCTTCTCTCTTTTTGTCTAGACATCAAGTTAGATTCAAATCTTTAGAAGACACATAAAATCTAATGTTGTTAAAGTGCCCCTATTATGCCTTTTCGAATATTACCTTTCATGCAGTGTGTCATGTAGCTGTATGTGAACATAAACTATCTGCAAAGCTGTGAAGCCGACAGTGCACCATAAATAAAGTTATTGTCTAACAAAAAAAAGAGTCAGCTCGCAATCGCCTAAACGAGTCGTCAGGAATTCAAATCTTATTCTGTTACGGCTCTACGTCACGAAGTAACACATTTTTGTATAATGTCTGCCCACGTATATTTTTGAAAAATGTCTAAAAAATGCCCCCCTCCACCCCTCAAATAAAAAAAATCCCCTCTCAGAAGAGTCACCTAAGAGGGGAATTCATTTTCAAAAATAAAATTCAGGCCCTGAATAAATGTCTACAAATCTTGATTGGATCATCACTATAAATAATTCTACATGATAAAAAGAAGGCTTTAAAAAGATCGGTATCGGTGATCGTATCGGCAGATACTGCTTTCTGTGATCGGTGATCGGCCTCAAAAATCCTGATCGGAGCACCCCTAGTAAATAGTATATTTTGAATAGTATTTAGATTTTTTCTATTGATATTACTGTAGTTTTTAATCAAATAAATTCAGCCTTGGTGTGTATCGGAGACTTAAAAAAAAAAAAATCATACTGACCCCAGACTTTTAACTTTTGAAGTGCATAATTGGTAATAACAGAACAATAAGTTCCATTGTAAAATAAAGATGTGTTTCAAGACTCATTCATTACAATCATTCTGTTTCTCTCTGCTCTCTGCTTTTAGGATGATGAGATAAATCAGCAGTCTCAGCTGGCTGAGAAACTCAAGCAGCAGATGTTGGATCAGGAAGAGGTGAGACTTAAACACGCACCACACATCAGATTTACGTTATTTCCCATAAATAAGAACAGTGTCCTGTCTCCTAGTTGGCTGTGAATTATCTGGAGACTAAAAACTCAGGAGTTGGGGTTTGCCCTTTGCCATTAAAAGCTATAAATAATAAATAACGTTCTGGCCTAGTGCACATGCTCCTTACATGTTGTGTTGAGTTCCCATCACATTCCCCTCTTCTCTCTCCTCAATAATTTGACACTGATGATCCAACACAAAAATCTTTGTGTTGTAGCTGCTGGTCTCAACGCGAAGGGACCATGACAACCTGCAGGCGGAGCTCACCCGTCTTCAGATGGAGAACGAGGCGTCTAAAGAGGAGGTGAAGGAGGTGCTGCAGGCCCTGGAGGAGCTTGCAGTTAACTATGATCAGAAGAGTCAGGAGGTTGAGGACAAGACCAAGGAGTTTGAAGCCCTAAATGAAGAGCTCAACCAGAAATCTGTGAGGAGAAAAACACCATTTTCTTCACTATTGTTTAATTCACTTTCACCGAAAAGTTGTAATTTACTTTTGCTTGAACATTTTCTTCTCTCTTTTTGTCTAGACATCAAGTTAGATTCAAATCTTTAGAAGACACATAAAATCTAATGTTGTTAAAGTGCCCCTATTATGCCTTTTCGAATATTACCTTTCATGCAGTGTGTCATGTAGCTGTATGTGAACATAAACTATCTGCAAAGCTGTGAAGCCGACAGTGCACCATAAATAAAGTTATTGTCTAACAAAAAAAAGAGTCAGCTCGCAATCGCCTAAACGAGTCGTCAGGAATTCAAATCTTATTCTGTTACGGCTCTACGTCACGAAGTAACACATTTTTGTATAATGTCTGCCCACGTACTACGTCGCCAACTTGCCCGCCCACAAACAGTAACATTTCCGTGTGGTTAACATCATGTTGAGAAGACGTTGTATCCTACGCTGTGAGAGTAAATTTGTTTTATCACATCTTATAATTACCACAAACTTGTTAACACTTGACACTTACCACTGTAAACGTACACACACACGCGCATGTTTTTTTTCTTTTTCCTTATGAAACTGTTTTTTTTCCCTTTAATATTGTTTCTTCATCTTTGCTTTTTATTTTCCTCTTCCTTTGCACTGTTTTAACTGTTCACCCTCCTCTCTAACCTCAATTATTTCTCTTTCTTTCTCTGTCTGCGTTTTGTCTCAGCAGCATGAGGGTGGAGGTCTCATTGATGAAGAGTTCACAGTGGCTCGTCTGTACATCAGTAAGATGAAGTCGGAGGTGAAGACTCTGGTGAAGCGCAGCAAACAGCTGGAAAGCGCTCAGACTGAGAGCAACAAGAAGATGGATGAGAACGAGAAAGAGCTTGCAGCCTGTCAGCTCCGTATCTCTCAGGTAAATGCAAGAATGACAAGATAAAGCAAGAGTAGTTCATCCAAAAGTCTTACAACATTTCAAACTTGTTGTAGTTTCTTTTACTGAACATAAAAGAGCGTTTACACAGCTCTTCGCCTAGTAAAACCAGTCTTATGTTTATTAGATCATTAATGTATGACTGTAGCTAAATGGAAACACCACATGCTCTCCATTACAACACTAGCATGGCATTTACAGGAAGCTTTAAAAAGATCCTGAGATTTATTTCTGTGTCTACAGTATGAAGCAAAGATCAAGTCCCTGACAGAGTATCTGCAAAACATTGAACAGAAGAAGAGACAGCTAGAGGAGAACGTTGACTCTCTCAATGAGGAACTGGTCAAACTCAGCGCACAGGGTACAAATACACAAACATGCTTTTCTTTCCTCTCATAAATGCATTTTAATGCCCATATGAAAAACTGTGTGGCCCAGACAGACCAACTTTTACTGCCCTCTTGTGGTGAGACTGCATTGGGTGTGAAAGAAGTTGTGATGAAGTTTATTTTCCCTTGTGCAGAGAAAGTTCATGCCATGGAGAAGGAGGATGAGATACAAAGTGCTAATGAAGTCAAGGTAAGCATTTAATAACAACATATTAATTGCATAACAATGATTTTTCCAGACATATTTAGTCTTGCTAATTAAACTATTCTGCAGTTGAATCATTTAGATCGCAAGACTCAGAAAGGGGACTTTTGAGAGATGTTAAATTTGTTTTAAAAGAGAGTTTGTAATTCATAGTTTCTTTCTATGCGTGATTGGACAGGTTGCAGTTGAGCAGCAGATTCAGAACCACAGAGAAGCTCATCAGAAACAGCTGAGCAGCCTGAGAGACGAGCTGGAGACCAAGGAGAAACTCATCACTGAGCTGCAGGAGTAAGACATAAACATACACATCTTCAGGCACTGAATCAAGGCCACATGGGCTCATTTTTCCTCTCTTTGTTTTCTGGCTGCAGTCAGAACCAGAAGATCATGTTGGAGCAAGAGCGCTTGAAGGTGGAGCATGAGAAACTCAAAGCCACTGACCAGGAGAAGAGCCGCAAACTGCACGAGCTCACGTACGGCACGCAATGAACATGCAGAGGTTTGAGTAGATACACATACGCCAAAAATGTGGTCTGGTATGCTAATGCTAAAATATGTTTACAGGGTGATGCAGGACAGAAGGGAACAGGCCAGACAGGATCTCAAAGGCCTGGAGGAGACAGTGGTAGGTCATTTTCTTCAGTGCATGAGAGATGTTTCTTGCATGTGTGCACGCTCTTGATTTCTCTCTTCTCCTCAGGCCAAAGAGCTGCAGACGCTTCATAACCTGAGGAAACTCTTTGTTCAGGATCTGGCCACACGGGTGAAGAAGGTACAACCATTGTGTACACATTCTTCTCTTAATTGCTCCAGATACTTAAATAGAATCAATGTGGATATTTTTTTGAAATTATAATGACTGAGCCTGAGCTATGGTTACTATTAAAAGCTAAACATTAGATTGTTTTATTGGTTTTATAGGTTCTTGTGTATAGCTGTCTTTTTTAAAACACATTTTCTGTTGATTAAGTTCCTGTTGAAGTTTTAATTTATTTGTATTATTTTACATTTATTTATTCATTTATTTATTATAATTCTTAAATGATTTTATGAATTAGTTTACTTTATTATTTTCAATTTCAATATTTTTATTACTGTTATTAGAATTGTATTACTATTTTTAATAATTAATTTGTTTATTTTAGTTTACTATTATTAATTTTTTTTTTTTAATTTTTTTTATTGATTATCTTTTCTTTTCTTTTTATTCTTTTTTTCTTTAGGGCTAGTAGCCTTTAGTTTATGTCCCTGCCATCAAAGCTTATAGACGTCATAAAACTCCAGTTATGGCTTTATCGACCACTCTCAGACATGCCTGAATTATGCATTAACATATTTTTCAGAGCGCAGAGATGGACTCAGATGACACAAAAAAAAAAATGCTGCTTTTAGATTCAGCCAAGTGCTTACGGAAGGCATGTGTCTTTTGACATTTTGTCTTGGGTGGGGTTGAAGAGATTATACTATAACAGAGGAACAGTAAAAGTTGTCGAATGCTACAAAGATGTGTTTCTCACCTTTTTTAGGGATGTTAGTAGATTAAAATGATTAAGCATGGTGCATCTCGTGATTTCTTTGAATTTAACACAATTAATGGCCAGTTTTGAAGCTTTTCAGTTTGTCGTCATCTTTTAAAACAACTTTTAGGCATTAAACAACTGGGCGTCTTAAATGAAACTACTAATAATCACACACTATCAGACTTTTCAAGTTGTTCCATCAGCTCAAATTATTAAACCTGTTTGATTTCCTCTGACTAAATGGAATCATAATCTAAAGCTAAAAAATTGGAGTCGGTGCCCATTATAAACTAGGTGAAAAACTGTCAACTCTGAATGCCCCAAACTTGCAGACTAGCATTGATTCGTCCAGGCTGAAAATCTGTGCACTAGAAGTCTTATAGTGTATTCCAGTCTTTTAGGAGCGATTTTTGATTGATAGATTTAGTAGACCAATTTAGTAAACAATCAAAAGTTGTTTTCTGGCTTGACTAACTAGTCATTTCCTCCTATCACAGCCAAGCCAATCAGACCCGGTCAGCCCCCTGTCGCCTCTCCCACCCACCCCAATGTCAACCGCTCAGGGGCGGGGCTCTTCCAGAACAACCAATCAGTGGGCATCCGTGGTGGAGGCGTAGTCAAACAGTAAAATAAGTGAGTACATGCTGCAAAATACTTGTCACATTATGCAGGTAAAATGGGTTAGTAAAATGGGAAAGTATCTTTCTCCTTTTTCACCCTCTATGTCTCTCTCTTTGTCACTCTTTCCAGCTGTCGAATGCTGAATTTAAGCCCAGTAGCCCCAGCTGAAGCTGATATCACCCCAAAAAGCTGAACAGGCATTCCACAGCACGGGAGGGTTCAATACTATACATATGAAAATGAATATAAGTATATATATATGTGTATGAAACATGAAATACTATCCCCGTCTGGGCTGTACAGATGTTCCTCCATTCTTATCTCTTATATCTTCCCTTTAAAAATATAAAGAAAACTTAAAAAAAAAGACAGGCTTTTGCACCAGTGGACACGTGTGTAACTAGCGTGTATCTCTTCACTCTTGCACAGTAGGTTTCTGCTCACATCCTGCTCTCCACGTCCCTCACTGTGCCAAGTTGAATGTATTACTAAATTACAAAAGAAAAAAGGCAGAAATGAATGAAAAATGGAACAAAAAAAACAACAAACTACTAGCTGCATTATTTTAGCCTTATTTATGTACGTTCACATTTTGGGTTTGTTTAGAGAGTTAGCTTGTTCTCTCTTGCTTTGAGTAGTTTCTATTGAACATTTCACCTAAATACGTAAGTTAAACACTACAGTTGAACTGTATATATGAACCATTGAACTAGTTTTTGTAATGATGGACATGTTCAGAAGAAAGATTTAAATTATGACGAAAGGGTCGTCTGAAAGTAGACAAACGAGATGCAGTTCCATGAAATGAGAACGAAAAGGCTGCTTAATGTAGACGCACCTGAGCTGCAGGTATATTTAAAGCACTGTACGAACACAAAACGAGTAATCGATGTTACAGCATAAAGCTGTGTGTATGTCACAGCCTGAGGTCTTAGACGAGTTGTAGCTAGGTTAAAAAAAAAAAAAATACTAATGTCATGTGCTCATTTCAATATTTAACTTCAGTTCTCACTGTTTAAACAGGTAGAGTTTGCCGTATGGATGCTGCTCCGTAGCTCAATCACTACAAATCATCAATAATCATGTGTGTGGATTTTTCCTCTTAGTTTTACCTACAATATTCCCACGCAGGATTACGGTTACATTGTTTTTAGTAGGCAGGGAACCTAGCTTTACTTGCATTATTATTTATTCATCCACATGTCGTTCCAAACCTGTTAGACTTTCCTTTCATCCTACACGAAAGGATATCAGAACGTTTATACATGGACAGACATGGTTAGACATGGACAATTTCAAGCTCCAGAATGTCATAAAATACTATCGAGAGATATTATTCCACGTCTTCTGAAGTCAAATTGGAAATTTAAGTCATTATTCACTTCAGATATTGCCCTTCGTGGCTCTAAAATCTCATTTGCTTTGTCATTTGATTGAGTTGTAATGGCATTTGGCATCATTGACATCAAATGCATTATATGAGCAAATGAGATTTTCATAGGTTGTCATATTTTTGAGCTCCTTTTCACTACTTGTTTTCATTTTACAGAGAAGCTCAATTTATTAGGGTTTGGGACTGCATGAGAGTGAGGAAATGATGGCAAAAGTTTCATTTTGGGTGTGTTAAGAGATTCTTGACTGTGGAAATGATCGCATCCCGCCCTTGTCCCCTTTAGAGACACCCTCTTAATGGTTAATTTAGTGTAATTTTGTCGTTTTGTTGGAGTGAGGTTTGTGCGATGGTCAGCCAGCCATTGAAGTCACATTATACCTACACTCCTGAGTTTTTACCTTTTGATTTGATTTTACTTGCGTTTTGGTACAGTTTAGTTCATTATAGGGTCCATATTTTGAAGTTTTGTGACTGAATCTTCAGTGGTTTGAGCATTGCAAACAACCCAGGGAAACCCACACATCATTTAGTTCTGGCTCACACAACCAAAACGCGATTGTGGAACGTCTGCTGTGGTTTTGGTTGCCTTGTGATTTTGCGTTTGCTTATATCGACCTGCTGATTGGCTCTCTACAGTTCCAATGCTTTTCATTCAGCACAACGTTACTGCCTTTCATTGACTCGTGTTAATGGGTGGGGCCTATTTAACGGTGGGTGGGGTTTATTTAATCATTTTGTTGCACTTGCAACTAGGTAATATTGTTTTATTTATTTCTGTTTTATTATAGACTAGGGATTTTGCTGTTCATTTTCTTTTGTTGATCTTTTTTTAAGTCTACAAATATCGTTTTTTCTTGATGACAAGTATAGGTAGATTCCAGTGTACTTGGTTTCCATTGTCCTGTTTTTCCATGTATTTGGATCCAGATCCTACTAGTTGTCCTGTGTAAATGACTGTAGTACTGTAGTAGCAGGGGGAATATTGAAGATGGTGTTTTACGACCTTTTGTGTGCAATATGAATCTGGTGTAGTGCAAGTTTCGCAGTACTGAAGAAAAGCGACGGAGAGGAAATGAAAACCGCACTCAACAGTCCTCCCATTTTATTTCATTGTTTAATGCTCATTTGTCTAACGGTTGTCTTGTTTGCCGAATTTAATCTTTTAAAAGCACTTTAAAATATTACCATCTCAATTGAAAACTTGTTGAAAACTGAAAATTTGCGTCTCAAACATCGAATTCCTCACTGAATTTGATAATTATTGTTATTGAGGAGCTCCTGCAGGAGGTCATGTGTTTTGAAGACGGTGTCATTATTGTTTTTTTGTATCTTTTTTTTGCCTTGAATCTGCATTTTTAACAGTTGCTGGGGAAAACACTCCGTTTAAATGGCTCTAATGGAAAGATGTAATGATGATCAGATAATGTGTACAGTTGGTTCTTCAGAGTGTGTAGATTGAATTGCTGTGTATATTTCCTTCAGTTGCTTACTGTAGGCAAGTTTTCACCCCTTGACATGAAACGCAAATAAAGTATAGGGTAAAACACACTGAGTTTGTTTGTTTTTGCTCTTGAGAGTTGCATGCTAAGCCGTCTTCATTTTTTATTGCTGGAATTTATCTTCCGGGAATGACCTTATGGTTGAATTTAGGGATTGTAATGGTTATATATTGCTGCAGATATATTATGAAAGTTTAGAACCACGTGTAGCCATATGTCCTCAGGCTTATAGGGAAAAAAATTACTGGGACTAATTACACAAAATTACATTTTGTTACTTTGATCAATGCATGAAAGGACCAAGTGGGGGAAGCATTGAAAAAGAAATGCCGTTTTCTTGGATTTATCAAGCCTGAGCTTATTAATGTAATAACCATTCTAAAAAGATAAAAAATGTTTTTTAAAAATTAGGTAACTTTGTGCGCCTTACTGTACTTGGTTAATACATATTCTACCTGTGTGTCTATGTATTTTTACACACAACTTTTAACTTTTAAAAACATAAAAATTGTACTGTAAATATCTCTCTCTCTCATATATATATATATATATATATATACTGGTGTAGTGCAAGTTTCGCAGTACTGAAGAAAAGCGACGGAGAGGAAATGAAAACCGCACTCAACAGTCCTCCCATTTTATTTCATTGTTTAATGCTCATTTGTCTAACGGTTGTCTTGTTTGCCGAATTTAATCTTTTAAAAGCACTTTAAAATGTTACCATCTCAATTGAAAACTTGTTGAAAACTGAAAATTTGCGTCTCAAACATCGAATTCCTCACTGAATTTGATAATTATTGTTATTGAGGAGCTCCTGCAGGAGGTCATGTGTTTTGAAGACGGTGTCATTATTGTTTTTTTGTATCTTTTTTTTGCCTTGAATCTGCATTTTTAACAGTTGCTGGGGAAAACACTCCGTTTAAATGGCTCTAATGGAAAGATGTAATGATGATCAGATAATGTGTACAGTTGGTTCTTCAGAGTGTGTAGATTGAATTGCTGTGTATATTTCCTTCAGTTGCTTACTGTAGGCAAGTTTTCACCCCTTGACATGAAACGCAAATAAAGTATAGGGTAAAACACACTGAGTTTGTTTGTTTTTGCTCTTGAGAGTTGCATGCTAAGCCGTCTTCATTTTTTATTGCTGGAATTTATCTTCCGGGAATGACCTTATGGTTGAATTTAGGGATTGTAATGGATATATATTGCTATACATATATTCTGAAACATGTAGAACCACATGTAAACATTTGTCCACAGGCTTCTTATTGTATTTCATTGTTTAATGCTCGTTTGTCTAACGGTTGTCTTGTTTGCCGAATTTAATCTTTTAAAAGCACTTTAAAATATTACCATCTCAATTGAAAACTTGTTGAAAACTGAAAATTTGCGTCTCAAACATCGAATTCCTCACTGAATTTGATAATTATTGTTATTGAGGAGCTCCTGCAGGAGGTCATGTGTTTTGAAGACGGTGTCATTATTGTTTTTTTGTATCTTTTTTTTGCCTTGAATCTGCATTTTTAACAGTTGCTGGGGAAAACACTCCGTTTAAATGGCTCTAATGGAAAGATGTAATGATGATCAGATAATGTGTACAGTTGGTTCTTCAGAGTGTGTAGATTGAATTGCTGTGTATATTTCCTTCAGTTGCTTACTGTAGGCAAGTTTTCACCCCTTGACATGAAACGCAAATAAAGTATAGGGTAAAACACACTGAGTTTGTTTGTTTTTGCTCTTGAGAGTTGCATGCTAAGCCGTCTTCATTTTTTATTGCTGGAATTTATCTTCCGGGAATGACCTTATGATTGAATTTAGGGATTGTAATGGTTATATATTGCTGCAGATATATTATGAAAGTGTAGAACCACGTGTAGCCATATGTCCTCAGGCTTATAGGGAAAAAAATTACTGGGACTAATTACACAAAATTACATTTTGTTACTTTGATCAATGCATGAAAGGACCAAGTGGGGGAAGCATTGAAAAAGAAATGCCGTTTTCTTGGATTTATCAAGCCTGAGCTTATTAATGTAATAACCATTCTAAAAAGATAAAAAATGTTTTTTAAAAATTATGTAACTTTGTGCGCTATATATATATGAAACGCTTGAAAATGTTTTTTTTAAGTATTTGGGAAATAAATTAGTATTATTATGATTATGGAAATGCAGATATTTTTTTCCCGCTGATTTGCTTCTCAAGAAACATTTATTAGTGTTGAAGAAAATGATCTTGGTTAATACATATTCTACCTGTGTGTCTATGTATTTTTACACACAACTTTTAACTTTTAAAAACATAAAAATTGTACTGTAAATATCTCTCTCTCTCATATATATATATATATATATATATATATATATAGGCCTACACATACACACAGATGTGCTCATAAGTTTACATACCCCTTGCAGAATGTGCAAAATGTTAACAATTGAAACGAAATAAGTGGGATCATGTAAATTGCTATATATATATATATATATATATATATATATATGAAACGCTTGAAAATGTTTTTTTTAAGTATTTGGGAAATAAATTAGTATTATTATGATTATGGAAATGCAGATATTTTTTTCCCGCTGATTTGCCTCTCAAGAAACATTTATTAGTGTTGAAGAAAATGATAGAAAAGCAGTTGTGCTGCTTTATATTTTTTAAAATCATATATATTAGAAACTCGTTTGGCTAACAATACAGTGAAATCACTTGATGAAAACTTTACCTTGTACATTTTTTTTTTAAATTACATTTTTAATGAAAAATGACTTTTAAAGAAAATATTATTCAGTAATGCTTTCTGTTTTCATTAAGTAATTTCACAAATGTTTCAGAAAAGACCTGGCAGATAAACAGAGGAACTCTTTGCTCCTGTCAGTGTGGTGAAATTTTGCATTGGTGCAGATGAAAGTGATTCGGTTTTGACTGATGTTAGAGCACTTGAGGAAAGTGGTATCACTTTACGCTTTAATGCCAGACCACACACACACACACTCACTCACTCACTAGTGACTCAGCAACAGACTCTTGCCCTACGATCTGCACCAAGCGAAACTCTCCACACAGACACCATTGCATATAAACAACTTGGAGCTTGCTTCAAAATAACTCGCTTATAAATAGACCACCGACTATCCAAACGGGGATTTCCTTTGATACACAGTGCACAGCAGTGATTGTGTAACAACCAGAGAGCTGCAGACCAGACACTGAGAGAGGAAGGACAACATCCAGAAAACTACCATAATGTCAGACGATCAACCCTCTTCACCTTCCAGCGACTCCTTGTGCCCAGGCTGCCAGGGTGAAGGGTCGCTGCTGCTGCCCTGCGGACACACTCTGTGCCAGGCTTGCCTGCAGCTGTGTCAGGATGAGCTGGGACAGGACGGGCCGGGCTGTACCGAGTGCTACGGCCGCGAGCTGCTGGACAGCGTGCTGAAGGGGCTGCTCGACTCGCTGTTTCAAGGGCAGCCGCGGCGGGTGAGAAACGGCGTGGAGGGTGGAGAGACGGCGGAGGATGGAGATCTGTGCAGACAGCATGGAGAGAGACTGACTCAGTACTGTATGGAGGACGAGGAGCTGATCTGTGATCAGTGTCAGGGAGAGGAACATGAAGCTCACGAGTGCAGCGCTATAGAAGAGGCCACACAAGAGTGTAAGGTGAGAAACAGTTGCATTAAAACATACTTTAGCATTTGAGTTATTCAACATGAGAAGTTAAGAGAAGAAGTGTCAGGTAAAATATTTTATGATGATTAGAGCAACTGTCATCAAAACTTTGCATGATTCTAGTGATGACCTACATTGGCCAATACTAGGCCATTTTGAGTTTATCAGGCAATAAACAAAGGCCTTGATAAATCTTCCAATACTTTGCCGTTTTGAGGTTTCAAGCATGTAGTTGAGTGTAATCTTAAATTATTGTACCATGTCCAGTTTTGAGTTCAAATTGTAATTGCAGTCTAGTAATATTATAAAATGTTTAAAAGACTATTAAAATATTTTTATTTATTTATTTAAATAATGTAATACATATTTATAAAAATAAAAATATAATGTAATATATAGTGCTGTCAAACGATTAATCGCATCCAAAATAAACGTTTTTGTTTACATAATGTGTG
>NW_015645558.1:115703-116023 GCF_001515625.1 Sinocyclocheilus rhinocerous
AACAGAAAATGTTACAAATCTGCCTGGAAGAGGACGTGTGTCTATATCGTCCTAATGCACGGTGAGGAGGAGAGTTTGAGTTGCTAAAGACTCTCCAAGGACCACAGCTGAGTCTCGGGGTCAGAAAAACTTTTTAAAAAAATCAAGCAGCACCTACATCACCACATGTTGTTTGGGAGAGTTTCAAGAAAAAAAAATCAAGAAAAGAAAATACTCTCATCCAAAAACAATCCCCAGCATATTCTGTTGTCAGACACGACTGGAACTTCAAATGGGACTGGCTTCTATGGTCAGATGTAACTAAAAAATTAGCTTTTTAG
>NW_015645558.1:116120-116225 GCF_001515625.1 Sinocyclocheilus rhinocerous
CAACAGATAAAAAATCTAAAAGTGAAAAAAGTGACTAGAAATCTTATAATGGGTCATGTTTGGATCTTCCAACCGTACAATAATCCAAAAACAAAAAAAACAAAC
>NW_015645558.1:120036-122969 GCF_001515625.1 Sinocyclocheilus rhinocerous
ATGAGTGTGGTGAACTGAAGAGGAGAAGCACCATCATGGAGCTGGGAATATGAAGGGTCTGGAGAGATTCTGGATGAAGGAATGGTCTCTGATCTCTTGTCAGGTGCTCTCTAACCTCATCAGGCATTATAGGAGAAAACTCAGAGCTGTTATTATGCCGAACGGAGGGTTCAAAAAGCATTGAATAAAAGGGTGCCGTTAATTATGTCCAACGTGTATTAGAGAAAAACATTTATGTCATAATGATATTTCCCCCCATTTTAAATTCTTATTCTCCAATGAAAGGTTAGATTTATGTGAATTTTTTTTAATAAAAGATAAAATGATTAACAATGCAGATTTATTTTCACAGCCTTCTTTGATCATATTTACCAAGGGTGCCAATAATTCTGACCAGGACTGCAATGAAAGGTTAGATTTATGTGAATTTGTTTTAATAAAAGATCAAAATGATTAACAATGCCGATTTATTTTCACAGCCTCCTTTGATCATATTTACCAAGGGTGCCAATAATTCTGACCACGACTGTATCTGCTGATTAATCATCCAAACTTTTGCCATCTTGAGTTCTAGCATGCAATTTGGTATAGTTTTGAGTGCAAAATTGAATGAGTCTTGTTAATAAATATATACATACATCTATATATACATATAAAAAAACGTATATATGTGTGATATAAATAAATACATAATTTTTGAGTAAATAAATTTATAACAAAATTTTTATACTTTTTTTTCTCACAGCAATTTTACAAGTCGTTTCCATTATTAACTAAATAACTATTTTATAACTAAAGATAAAAGAGTGGCACTAAATTGCAGCATTGAATCCCAGTAAGTTTTGGTTCTGTTATATCACTATGTTTTTATTCTGCATGATGTATAGTTTCAGATGAACAGCGAGAACTGACAGTAACTCACTTTGTTCTCAGAGGGAGTTGAGAGCAGCTCTCAGACCCCTGCAGGAGAAACTGGAGATGTTAAACACAGCCAAGCAAACCAGCCAGGAAACTTCAGAACACATCAGGGTAACATCTCAGAGTCAAAAGATCAACGCAAGCCAACTTTAACAGGATATTCAGGCTGTTTTGGGACTTTTGCATGTTTTAACAGAACCGTTTTAGAATTTAATGCATAAAATGTAAGCATGACATGATACTATTCATGTGAATATGCAGTATGCACTACAGCAGGGATCCACAGATCTGGCCCACGGGATCCACTTTCCTGCAGAGTTTAGCTCTAACCCTAATCAAACACACCTGAGCAAGCTAATCAATGTCTTCAGGATCATTAGAAAATCACAGGTAGGTGAGTTTGATCAGGGTTGGAGCTAAACTCTGCAGCGCATTGGCCCTCCAGGGCAAGATTTGAGGAACCCTGCACTACAGTAATTAGTTATTTAATTACTCTCTAACTACATTTTTTAACATTTTGCACAAACACATCAAGGTGGCAATATTTTCTGAGAGTCTCTCCACCCTCTGGACAGAGACAGGCCCAGAACACTGTGCGTCTGATAAAGGAGAACTTTGAAAAGCTCCATCAGTTCCTGCATGACGAGGAGATCTCCATGCTGAGAGCTCTGAGTGAGGAAGAGGAGAAGAAGAGCCAGAAGATGAAGGAGAAGATGGACAAACTGACAGATGAGATCATGACCTTAAGAGAAGCCATTAGTTCAACAGAAGAGGCCATGAGCGCTGATGACATGGCATTTCTGAAGGTAGCAAAATAAGTCTATATTATTTTAATAGTAGTGATGAAAAGAAACAGAAGTCATATTCCTTTGATTAAATATGCATATCAACTCAGTCTAAGAAAAACAGAAGCAGCACATTTTCTGAAAACCTTCTGATCCTTCTCTTACAGAACTACAAGAAGACTTCAGAACGGTAAAAATATCTGTCTGTCTGTTATTTAACACTAAATAAACCGAGGCAGAGTGGTTGGTTTAGCAGTTTAGCAGCCTGCAGTCACAAGACTACTTAAACAAAAAGTCCATTTGACATGTAACATTAACGTGAGGCTCATTGTCAGTTTTAGATGAACCTAAGTTCATCTGAAGAAGCTTCTCTGTTTGTGTCCCAGGATGGACTGCAGCGTTCAGGATCCAGTGGAAATCTCTGGAGCTTTGATTGATGTGGCCAAACACATCGGCTCGCTCCAGTTCAGAGTGTGGGAGAAGATGCAGACCGCCGTCACGTACAGTAAGAGCAAAGAAAGCCATCAGTTTTTTATATAGAATATATATATTAAGGTTAGTTTCTGAATGAAATATGTAGAAATTAGGGAGTAGGAATGATTAAAAATAGATTAAAACTGTCACTGTACCCTTTGTCTCACAAACCCAGACTTTTGACATGTATCTGGTTTGACTAGTCTTTATGCATCCTTTAGTGGCGAGTAATTCTGAAATTGAATAAAGTTAAATAAAATAATAAAATAAAAGGTCCTTTAGTTAAATATTAGTTCAAACAGTTAACTAATATTTAATGTTCAGATGTTACTGCAGCAGAAGAGGCCATGAACATTGATGATATGAATATAGAATACTTCCTATTATTTTAGTACTGACTGAAAGAAACTTCCTATTCTTCATATTCCTTTGGTTAAATGTTTAGATATTACATGCAATGCAATCAAAATAAATATATACTCAACACTAACTCAAAATTTCCTTTAAAAAAATAAAGTTTAGACTGTAAAATGTTATGTTCAAAATTAACAAGTACAGCGAAAATTGGTTTCTACACCATTTCCCCCCCAATTAATGACAAAGTAATGGCAAGTAACACATAAAATAAATAAATAAATAAATGTTATAAACACTGATCTTTCTGTTACAGAGCTACAAGACATCACAACATTCTTTGATGTGGGTAAATCTGTAATTGATAATAAAATAAAATGACGTACATTTATTTAAAATACA
>NW_015645558.1:123023-129704 GCF_001515625.1 Sinocyclocheilus rhinocerous
ATATATATATATATATATATATAAAATCAAAGTTTCCATTAAATAAAAAACAAACAAAGTGTCAGCTGTATTTTATGTTCAAAAGTAACAAATACACTAAAAATATTTAGTGTAAAAAATATTTTTCACAATTAATTACAAAGAAACAGCAAGTGATACATTAAATTAAACATAATATGCTGACGTAGAAAGACTGAATGGTATTTTCATGTGAAACCTACTCCAATAATCTTTTTTGGTTTTTACAGTGTAGCTATTGATTATTTCACAAACTAGAATTTACGTAGAATTTGCATTTTTGTTTATGAATATCCAGTTTCAATCACTTGCAACTGCCTCAAAACTGGTCTTGCCAGTGACTAAACTCTGAATACCTGTCAAACCTTCAGCTCCCGTGATCCTCGACCCCAACACCGCAGACGTCTGCGTGGCTCTGTCCGACGACCTCACCACCATCCGCTACACGGAGGAAGAGCAGCAGGTCCCGGACAACCCCGAGCGCTTCTGCTTCTACGACTGCGCCCTGGGCTCCGAGGGCTTGGGCTCCGGGCGGCACAGCTGGGACGTGGAGGTGGGCGACTGCAGCGAGTGGGCGCTGGGGGTGGTGAAAGAACGCGTGCAGCGTAAAGAGTGGTTCCCGCCGAGCCCCGAGCGCGGCATGTGGACCATCTGCCTGTACGGAGGAGAGTACCGCGCGCGGACGCCCACCAGCGCTCCTCTGACACTCAAGAAGAAGCCTCAGAAGATTCGGGTTCAGCTCGACTGGGAGGCCGGCAGAGTCATGTTCTCGGACGCCGGAGACAACTCTCTGCTCTACAAGTATAAGCACAAGTTTACGGAAAAAGTGTTTCCGTATTTCTCCAACACATGTAAAAGACATCCGCTGCATATTTTAGCGGAGAAGGTGTCTGTGTACACGGAGTAACTCAACAGACATTTCATTATCGACACTTTTCTGAGCCGGAAGGACTGAGGTAGTACAAGAATGACTTAAAGGGATAGTTCACCCAAAAATGACAATTCTGACATCATTTACTCACCCTCAAGTTGTTCCAAACCTGTACGAATTTCTTATGCTGAACACAAAAGAAGATGTTTTGAAGCATGTGGGGAACCAAACAGTTGACAATAGCTTCTTTCTTTTTTTCAGGTAACAATTTTCATTTTTTGGTGAACTATCCTTATAACAAGCATAGGCTACACTACCGTTTTTTAAGGAAATCAATATTTTTTTTTATTCAGCAAGGATGCATTAAATTGATCCGAAGTAGCAGTATGTTTAGTGTAAATTATTTTCTTTTGAGCTTATCAAAGAAATCTGAAAAAAAGAAAGTTTTCACAAAAATATTATTCAGCAGAAGTTTTCAACATTGATAATAAAAAATGTTTCTTGAGCAGTAAATCAGCATATTAGATTGATTTCTGATACATAGATTGATTTCTTATTTTAAATTGTTATAATATTTTAAAATATTAGCGCTGTTTTTGCAGATTAGTTTCTATAAATTGTGTTTTTGGGGGGTTTTGAGTTTATAGTGTGTGCATAGTTTTTATTTACTTTTTAATAATGTGATTTTTCATTATATGAAAGTCACTTTGTCTTAAAGTAGGCTACTATTCTGACATTTGGGAAATATATTTTTTTATGCTTTTGTGAAGTCTCTAAGCATAAGACTTTACAAAAACTTTTCAAGGCTGCATTTATTTGATCAAAACACAGTAAAACAGTAATATTGCAAAATGTTACTACAATTTAAATAACTTTTTTTTGTAATTTCTATGCATTTATTCCTGTGATCAAAGCTGAAATTTCGTTCAGAAATCCTCCTAATATGATGATTTGCTGCTCAAGAAGCATTTATCACCAGTGTTGAAAACAGTTGTGCTGCTTGATATTTTTGTGGAAACCGTGATACATTTTTTTCAGGATATAAAGTTAAAGCATTTCTATGAAATAGGAATCAGTTGTAACATTATAAATGCCATTATTATTGTCACTTTTGATCAATTTAATGCATCTTTGCTGAATAAAAGTATTCATTTCTTTCCAAAAAAAATTACTGACCCTATACTTTTGAATGGTAGTGCATCTGATAAATGACTAATTAGTACAAGGTGACAAGAAGTTCTACAAGAAGCTCCCAATGTGACGTGGAGTTTGAGCATCTAATGCTTGTTGTTGATGTGGTCTTTGTGCTGAAGCTCTGTGAACTCTGAGTGAATAAAGCACCGATGACACCTCCAGCTGTCCAGCCCCATCAACCCCAGACCATGACACGTTTCTGGAGAAAGCAGACACTCGCTCCCCTCGCCCGAGCACGCAGAAGTCTCTTTACCTTTTCCTGTGATCATGACTTTGCAAACTCGAGACGCATGCACAGAGAACCTTAGATTACAACATCAAGTATATTACCATCTGTAACATCTTACAACAGAAACTTAAGCTTTAATAGTATGTAAACCAGATTCTGTTCAGAATATTAGCTTGCTGCTTACTTAATATTGTGCACTAGAAATAGGCTACTTTTTAAAATAGTGGGTAAAACAATCATTTTGCAACAAAGTTTTCAAACATTGTATGTTGCATTTTCATGATTATAACTTTGCATGTTTTCTTGTTTTGCATTTTGAATTCAATTAAAGAATCTGTAATGACATCATTCATCACACTGCTAATGGAAGGTCAAGCGCAAAAGATTGGAAAACTACTGTATGCACATTGCACAATACTAATATGCAGGTACTTCTGGAATTAAAAAAAAAAAAATGACCTGTGGTTATTAGGAAAACATTAGAATTTTGGCAAACAAAGCTGGCTTTTAATAACTATTGCACTGTTGTAGTCAAAGTAAATACTACTACTACTAAATTGTATTATTACTTTAAAAGATGTTAACATAAATTATCATGACCACCCCTTGTGGTCACACAATAATCATGACAATAGAGACTTTTCACATACTGTAATGCATTTACCTATATTCATTTTTCAAATGCTTGTATCAAAAAAAAAAAAAAAAAATCAAATTTCTGCAATAATTAACGTCAAAGTTTTTATATTTTAATTTTAAATTTGTAAAATTATTTTTGTTATTCAAATGTATTAACATTTATAACTATACATGGTGTGTTAAAAAAAAACTAGTAAAAGCTGCTGCAATGTGCGCTATAATTTCCAATTTCATTATTCTAACTGCCATGATCATATTTTTTTTTCTCTTCTTCATTTGGAAAGTCATGGAAATTCAAGTTTTTAAAAAAAATAAATAATAAAAAATATACATAAAAATGACATGAAGATCTTAATAACAATAAAACTACAAACACATTGTGAAATGGTCACAAAATTGCAATTTTTCTTTAAACTTTTTTATTTTTTATTGATGACATGCAAACCATGCACAAAAATGAAAAACAAAAAATATATTTACAGAATGAACACAAGAAGGTAGAAAAGACAATCCACCGATCACTTTCAGCTTCACTGACCTTCAACTCTGAAATATCTCACGAAAATTACATTACATCTAATATGGAGATTTCCAGCAAATACCGGTTAAGACTACAAAAAGACTGTTGGTAATTAAATGCATTACAGGAATATAAACCTCAAAAGAATTAAAAACGTTCATCTGGGTTCAAAAAGTGACTGTTCCTCACAGTAACACATTGGCATGTGTTGATCTATAGATTGAGAGCACCAAACGTTGTCTTAGAAACATATAAAAAATGCATCGCTGATTGCTGTATCTGCGTGATGAGTCTTAGCTTTCAAAACTAAACTGTAAATCATGAATGCAGTTAGATGCAGAAGTCTACAATCCATTTTTTTTTTTGCTCTAGTCTCAGATACAACATGGACAAATCTAACAATAACGGTTTCTTTTTTTAATATCTTAGCACTAAGACCATCAGTAGGTAGTTCTTGATTTTTCTTTAAAGCACATTGACAGAACACAATCTCTTAAAGATGAAGTGTCATTTTTGCATCACTACTGGTGCAGAAAACTGTGAAAACCCATTTCCACCATTGAATAAAAGGTACTTCTCGCAATTCTGAGAAAAAAAATCTGAATTCTAAGTTTATATGTCATAATTCTGAGTTTATATCTCATAATTCAGATTTCCCCATCAGAATTCCAAGATTACATCTCACAATTCAGATTTTATTTCTCAGAATTCTGTTTTATTCTCAGAATTCCAAGTTTACATCTCACAGTTCTGAATTTATATCTCATAATTCATTTTTTTTTCAGAATTCCCAATTGACATTTCACAATTCTGATTTTATATCTCATAATTACATTTTTCGCAGAATTCCAAACTGACATTTCACAATTCTGAGTTTATATCTCATAATTAAATTTTTTCCCTCAGAATACCAAACTGACATTTCACAAATCTGAGTTTATATCTCATAATTAAATTTTTCACAGAATTCCAAATTGACATTTCACAATTCTGAGTTTATATCTCATAATTAAATTTTTCGCAGAATTCCAAATGACATTTCTCAATTCTGAGTTTATATCTCATAATTCAATTTTTCGCAGAATTCCAAACTGACATTTCACAATTCTGAGTTTATATCTCATAATTAAATTTTTCCGCAGAATTCCAAACTTACATTTCACAATTCTGAGTTTATATCTCATAATTCAATTTTTCCGCAGAATTCCAAACTTACATTTCACAATTCTGAGTTTATATCTCATAATTACATTTTTCGCAGAATACCAAACTGACATTTCACAATTCTGGGTTTATATCTCATAATTCAATTTTTCGCAGAATTCCAAACTGACATTTCACAATTCTGAGTTTATATCTCATAATTCAATTTTTCCCCTCAGAATTCTACGTTGACATCTCAAAATTCTGAGTTTATACCTCCTAATTCATTAGTTATCTAATATAGTATTCTTAGTATATCTATATACTGTATAGTATATCTATAATCCCCAGGATTCCACGTTTACATCTTACAATTGTATTATTTTTTTTTCAATTTTAAGTTTATATCTTGCGATTTTGATTTAGTTTTCGCAGTTAAATTTTTGCAAGTAAAAAGTCAGAACTGTAACATATAAACTAATAATTGAGAGAAAAAAAGTCAAAATTGTGAGGAAAAAAGTTGCAATTACCTTTTTAAATTTTTTTTTTGTGTGTGTGACATAAACAGGCTTCCACAGAAAACACACTTCGTCTCATCTCGTCTGAATCTACATGTCGCAGGAGGAAAGCACTGGTTGAAAGGCAGTACTAGAATGAGTTCAGTAGTTCATTCAGTAGTTCACAAACACAACAATCACTAGCCGTCTTTACGCCATCAATGCTACGCTAAAGCAGAATGGATTCTGGGTGACTCTGATAAAAGAGCATGCTACATTATGAGTGAGTCTGACCAGAGGAGAGGCAGATTATATAGTGAATATGAATTCATGGAAAGCTATAGTGAGTTGCTGCATAGCCTATTGGGTTGGCAGAGTGTATGGGTTTATTGGGATTAATATTTGCATGATTCAGGTAATATAAAACTGGAAGCCGGAGAAGGCGAAATGGCTGCTGTTGGATCCCCTGGTGGACGAGGTTCATGAGAGGGATGTGATATTGGAACGGCCTCCAGGTGGCGCTACGATCCTCTGTGTCGTACGCCTGGCGATGTGGTCGTCCATTTGAGTGCCTTTGAGTTAAAAAAAATAACATTAAAAAAAGGTTGAAACTTTAGTTTGGATACACAGTGCTCACTGTAATGAAAGCACGTCTGCATGAGCTCCAAATGACGTCTACTTGATTTAGGTCACAGAGAAAGAGACTCAGATTACACATAGCACTACTTTTCAGCAGCATTGTTCTGGATGTACTTTACTCATTCTTTTTCTCCATAAAGAGTTCAAAGCCATGAACCAAACCAACAAGGTCAAAGATCAAATGTGCTGTGGATGATGTAATTGAATCAAAAATTATTGTACAATAAAACAATTGACTATTACATTTGATGTATTACAACATATTTTAAGTGCATTGGCCATTGAGAGCTTTCAAAGTGATTTGCATTTTCAAAGCCATTTTTTATGAAACCTAATTTTTTTTTCCATGATCACAACAAGAGATTCTCATGATTAAAATGACATTTTCTTATGATCTCATCATAATTTTTAAATATATTTTTGTATTGTGATTTAAGTACCAGTCCCATTCACAAGGTGCTTAATTTCAAATACTTAAACATAGCATGTTTATATAGCAAATTAAATAGTTAAAAGTAAACATTGTTAATTATATAAATATACTGATCAAACGTTTGAGGTTGGCAAAAAAATTTTTATGTTTTTGAAAGAAGTCTTTTACGCTAATCAAGGCTGCATTGATTTGATCAAAAATACAGTAACAACAGTAATATCGTGAAATAATTAATTTTACTTTTTATTATATTTTAATATTTCACATAATCCTTCACAAGTTCGAAAATGTTGCTTCAGTGATCAAGAAATATTATAAAGATCTTAAAGTATTAAAGGTGGGGTAAGCGATTTCTGGTAGCCAATGTTGACATTTGAAATCACCAAAACAAACACGCCCCTACCCCAAAAGGGTCTATTTTGATAGCTCCGCCCACATACGAAACAAAGCAAAACCAATGTTACACCGTGTCTACACCGGACGCGAGTGGCGCGGCAC
>NW_015645558.1:130263-136059 GCF_001515625.1 Sinocyclocheilus rhinocerous
TTTGAGAGAGGCGGGGCATAGAGGACCTACAATAATGTACAGTATTTGAAAAAATAATGTTTTTTTTTTTAACATTAAAGCATGTCAACATATTCTGTTACACCAAATACACAAAATAATGATCTTTAAAAAAGCATCATATGACCCCTTTAAAATTTCATTTCACTTGAGTATTTCACATGTCTATGCACCTCCTCTTCTGCATCTCTACATAATATAGCACAGTGATAACAGTTATCAGATATAAAGATGTATATCTGATATATATTTATCAGATATCAAGAACACTACTGGTATCAATTAACATTTATTATTTTTAAATAATACAATAAATATACTACAAAGAACATGGGCTTTGGTAGAGAGTTACAACAAACATCGCTCTCTCTCCATTTCACAATGAAGGACAGGCCTGTTTTCATCGGAGCACTGAGAGGATGTATCATACGGCTGAGAAAAAAAATGTGGCTGTGGGAAGAAACATCAAGAGAAAGCTTAACAATTTCATGCATACAGGAAAGTTTTAATGCTTCAAAAGACATACAAGGGTGGGTGGACACAGTAAACCTGAATTTATTGACACAAAACCAATATCTCTTCTATCTTCTCGTACACAGGTTTGACACGACCGCAAAAACAAACAAACAAACATTACAAAGACAAAAAAAAACAAAAACAGAATCAACTTTATTGGCAGCATTACTGCTGGTTTTGAAATTTACAGAAGAATTGGTTGTAATTTTTTTTGTACTGATAAAGTTGTCAAAACTGCATATGAATCCTCTTAAAAGAAACAGTTCAAGTCATATTTAATTAAAAATTAGAGCAAGATTTTGCAGTAGCAGGACTAGTGGTCAAAAAGCAGAACAAAAGAGTGCAGGAAAAGGTCTAGTGGCAAAAGATGATAGATGAATAAAAAGATGGCTCTAGTCAATGACAACACATTCTGACAGGTGAAGGAATATACGCTAGCACAATTTTGTAATGTACAACATCCTTGAATAATCACACAAGACAATCTGATTCTTGCTTTTCAAGTCTCTTAAATTAAGAGAAATCTCTTTGGAAGGAAAGCTGAAATCGGCAGTCAAGTTAACTATTCATTCCTCTAAGCGTTTTGGTTCAAATATTCACAGAACCCTCCAAAAAGATCTAATGAAAAGGTCCCAAGCTAATTCTCCAGAGCGGTTTTAAAGGCAGAGTAAGTGATTTCTGGTAGCCAATGTTGATATTTGAAATCACCAAAACAAACACGCCCCTACCCCAAAAGGGTCTTGCCCCTATTTTGATAGCTCCGCCCCACATATACGTACGCAACCCAGGCAACGATTAGTTCTGTGAAACAAAGCAAAACCAATGTTACACCGTGTCTACGGACGTGAGTGGCGCGGCGCAACAAATCCCGACAGAAAACTGCTGCCGGGTTCTATTTATGATGTGCTGACACAAATTTCAAATGGTTTTCAACGGTCGTTTGACCTCTTTCTCGCGTCCAGTGTAGGCAGACTTTAGTTGTTGTAGACACGGTGTTACTCACCTATTGAGAAGAAACAAAGCAACCTCGGCGTCCGATCGCAGGCCTTCCGCTCCTTGAGTTCTCTCCAGCGCTGGTAAGCTGATCCGATATTTACACGGGTCCTACTTCTTGTCTTAAGCCTTCTTTTGTTCCGCAGACGTTTTCCTCTTTTGTTTTTTATCCGCCATCTCTATCTTTCTGTCGCTCGGCTCGCTAATATCCGTCCTGTGCACTGAACGCTCTCTCCTCCACATCATGAGTAAACACGCCTCTTACTGCTGATTGGCTACAAGTTTGTTTTGCTATTCGGCCCGAATCAGTTTTCTAAAGCGTTTTTGAAAAATCGCTCACCCCACCTTTATCATCACTTACCCCAAACTGTATAGGCCTATACTGTATGTAGATTCAGTTAAACAGTACAGTAAAAAGTAAATAAATGCATAGTATTATTATTAAAAAATACAAATGGAAACAAATGGTATATTTACTTCTAGAACTGTACTGTTTTAAACTACAACAAATACATCAAAATCAAAGGTGCTTACCAGATAATGTGAACCCAGATTGGTGCAGGTTTCTAGCTGGTCCCCCTGGGGTCTTTCCTGGACATGAGGGCCCTCTAGTGGTGGGAGTGGCTGGCACAGATTTGGTCATACTGATGACATCATGAACGGGGCCATCATAGTTTCCTCTAGGAACACCACGAGCATCAGCCATCTGCAAAATAAAAAAGATTTGATTATGAAAGTGACCCTTGATAACACAAAAGTTGATTTTTTTTTACACTTGAAAAGTCTGTGAGGGAGTTCATCTGTTATTTGACCGCTGGGATGAGTGAGTCAGCATTGATAATCACACAGTGACTCTCTTACTCGGCCTCGGGCCTTGATTCTCTTGAAGACAAAGTCCGGATAGGCTTTTCTGGGGATGAAGCGGCCTGACCCCTCTGTCACATTGAGTTTCCCGTCCTCCAGAACGATCCTGCCCTGACTGATGACCACCACAGGGAAACCTCGGCACTCCATTCCCTCAAAGATATTCACCTCCACGGTCTGCGGCGACACACGGGTCAGACTCAGAATAAAGACATTTCACTTTGACAAAATTCCAATGGAATATTACAAGGATTTAGACAGAATTGTCCTGTAGTTTCCACTCTAAACCAATAGTTGAATCAGTACAATGATGTGGGATAAATAAAAATAACATCGTTAATGGCTAATCTTTTCTTCCCTGTTGAAAGATGAAATTCTCATACCAGGTTGTGAGATTTGGCAGAGAAGACTTTCGCCTCCTTTGTGTTCCAGATAACAATGTCAGCATCAGATCCAACAGCGATTCGGCCTTTCCGAGGATACAGGTTGAAGATTTTCGCAGCGTTTGTACTCGTTACCGCAACAAAATCATTCTCGTCCATTTTACCTGTTGCCTATGTGACAAAAAACATAATTGGAGACTGCTAATAAGTCAATGAACTGTCACGTATGAATGGAAGTTGCAAGCATATGCATAAAAGTTGTTTTTTTATGGTTCGTGTTTGAACTCTGATCTGCAATTTCATGACATAATAGCTAATAGATGATCAAAATGTCGCAAGGAATGCAATGCAATGCAATGCAGTGTTGAAGTATATAGTATTTTTTTAAACATCTTTCACAAAGAATGTATTGTGAGACTGACCACAGCTTTGTCCCAGACGATGCTCATACGCTCCTCGATGCCGTTGGTCCCCTCTGGGATGAGGGTGAAGTTGTCCTTTCCAACAGCTTTCTGTGCCGTGGTGAAGGTGCAGTGAGCGCTGGCTGTCAGCTGAAGATCCCCACTGAAACAATTCATGACTGTCAGTAAGTATAATGCTTTCTGAAGACTAAAGGCCTGATTTTCTACACAGAGCATAATGGACTGCTTTGTGCATAGTTTACTGACAATGAACAACTTAAAGTACAAAGATGCAGTAAGATCATTTCTATAATGACAAATGCAGTCTAACAAGAGTTGCGCAAATTAGCGCAAGGTTGCAAACAAGCAGAGCGGATGATAATTAGGTGCGAGTAATCTACTAACAACACAGGCACAGAATAGGACATGCTTTTTGGGGGGTGTTAAATAATGGCACAAACACCAGTAAACTGATGACCGCAAACCTTAGTAAATCACCTTGCATGATTCATTAAGTACTTTCCTCCCATAAATTTAGCATCTGAAATGGAAACTCCTACAAATGCATATGCATTAAGGTCAGCCGCAAAAATAACTGTCCACTGTCTTTAGTAAATCCTGATGGTAGTTTTTTAATGCCAAAAAAGGGTTTGTGCAGATGCAGGCTGTTAGAGTACACCGGGCCTTTAATCTTCGACTTCAAAATATTTAAAGTGCCCCTTTTATGGATTTTTGAAAATTACCTTTCAGTAGGAGTGTGTAACACCTCTAAGTGAATGAAAACATCCTGCAAAGTTTTAAATCTGAAAGTGCACTGTGTATAAAGTTATTGTCTCTCAAAAGAAAGAGTCGACTCTGAATCATTGAAACGAGTCGTTTTTAAAACGAATCACAAGCCGTTTCATATTGAAGTCAACATGAAACATTAGCATATTGCCCGCCCACTTGTTAGTCTTCTCTGTTGGTCTGAATGAAAATGCAAATTCATTCTTTGCCACTAGGTGCCGCTTTTGGAGCAGTAAAAATAATGCAGTTTCATAATAAGCAGTTTCCCCGGTAATGCTGTACACAAAGCAGAACTGCACTCACAAACTCTGCTTTATCAGGCATCACAGGCAAGATGAAATGAAAATGAGAGTAATCGGACCAATCACCACAGATTAGCGTCACGCAAAGGAGGGGCTTGGAAAAATGAATCATTGAGCGAATCGTTTGGGAGTCGTTGAGCAAGTAAGGTAAAAATAAATGCATATTATAAGACAATGAAAGTGTTTTTTGACCTTGCATGCATGTCAACCTGTTGTTGGGGACTCCCAAAACCAAAATATGAACCTTTCATTACCCATAATAGGGGCACTTTAAAAAGAGTGCAATTAATCTCTCTCTCTATATATATATAATATATAGATCATATACAATTATTATATTATGATACTTGTGTATATGTATGCATTTACTGTATATATTTGAGGGTCATATACATATGACAATAAATGACAATGAATGTCACAAAAGTTTTTCATTTCAAATAAATGTTGTTCTTTTGAACTTTCTATTCAACAAAGAATCCTGAAAAAATCATGGTTTCCACAAAAATATGAAGCAGCACAACTTTTTAGCACTGATAATAATAAGAAATGCTTCTTGAGCAGCAAATCAGCATATTAGAATGATTTCTGAAAAATCATGTGACACTGAAGACTGGAGTAATGATGCTGAAAATTCAGCTTTTCATCACAGGAATAAATGACATTTGAAAACATTTTAAAATCGAAACAGCTATTTAAACTGAAATAATATTTCTCGGCATGTTTGATCAAATATTTGCAGCCTTGCAAGAGGCGTACCAACCCTAATCTTTATACGTAGAGTATGTTGGTGAGAAGCTGGTGTTTGGCCTGATTTGAGCTGCTTACCAGGACAGCAGTGAGCTGAGGTAATCCGGCGTGCTCATATCGGGGCTGAGCGGTGGAGACATGACAAATGCAGCAGCTTTGGCCCAGTCTTTGCTCCAGTAGTGCGATCCGTCCGTGCCCAGGCCAGCTGCGATTGGCTCTCCGTAGATGACCATGCCTGAAAACGAATCAATGCACATGACACAAACATTCACAAAGCTTCCTTTGTGTTTCTGTCACAGTCTTGTCGAACGCTTTCAACTCTCGTACCCTTTTTCCTGGCCTTGGCAATGACATCAGCAGCTGCTTTGCTCATCACCTTTGTGATGTAGAGAGGGCAGTTGGCCTGTTTAGCAATGGTGACGGCTCGATACACAGCCTCAGTCTCCACCTAGAGAAGAACAGCAGAAGTGATGCTGATGTTCACCAGTGGTAGAACCAGGGTGCGAACTACGGGGGAGCTAGGGGGAGCTCGGCTCCCCTTAATAAGACATGGGCTCCCCTGAAAACGGGATTTGTGAAATTTTGGGGGGTCTCAAAAAATATTGACAATGTGTTATTTTGACGTGCAATTTCAGTTTTGTGTAATGTGATCATCGTGGATTATTATGTGTAAAATTGCAAAAATATCATTCATCCATGCATGACGGCGATTTAAACCTAATTCACTTCAATAAAGATAACTATACATAATATTCTTGTCATGAGCATCGCGGTGTGGGGGCG
>NW_015645558.1:136262-145101 GCF_001515625.1 Sinocyclocheilus rhinocerous
ATAAAAAAAAAAACAAGTGGGCTCCCCCAAAGTCCACGGTATAGTTCGAACACTGGGTAGAACAGATTTTGATTTAAACCGACTCAATCCCTTAAGACTAACCTCCTCCGGGTGGCTCAGGACGTGTCCTTCTGGGCCAGTGATTCCCAGATCCAAAAGCTTATTCTGCTCCTGAGGTTACAAACAGAACCAAGAATGCATTTAAGTATGGAGAAGAAAAGGAACTGGTATATTTGATAAAAGAACATAGTTGGAATAGAAATGCATTAGCAATTGAAGCACTCTAGGTTACCTCCTCAATGATGTCACCGTTTTCAGCATGAACCTGTGCGATGGCACCCAGTTCCCTCATGACACTAAACATCTCATAGATCTACAGACACAGAGAGTGTTAGTTCTTGGGAACAGGATTGCTAAATGTTAAAAAGTTTGTTTTTTCAGCAAGGATGCATTAAAATGATCAAAAGTGATAGTAAAAACATTAATACTGTTTCCACAAAATTATTAAGCAGCACAGCTGTTTTCAACATTATCATTAACATTAATACTGAAAAATGTTTCTTGAGCAAATCAGCATATTAGAATGATTTCTGAAGGATCGTGTGCCATGAAGACTGGAGTAATGATGCTAAAAAATTCAGCTTTGCATCACAGGAATAAATTATATTTTAAAAGATATCCAAATAGAAAACGGTTATTTTAAATTGTAATAATATTTCACAATATTATTGTTTTTACTGAATTTTTGTTCAGACAAACGCAGCCTTGGTGAGCCTCATGCTTTTGAACTGTAGTGTAAACATCGTTCTCTTTATTTTTAGCATTTTATTTACCTGTGTATCAGAGCTCTGATACTTGTCCTTATAAGCCATGAAGATCAGGAAGGAGTTGACACCTAAAACAAAAAAACGAAGAATTGTGTTTTTATAATGTAATTTATATTTTTGAGGCTGAATGCTGAATGTGTTTGGTTAAGAAACCTAATAACGCAGAAAGCAAAAATATCAAAGTCACACCTGAAATCTCACATCACCTTTATCTTTGACCAGAGACTCCAGCTCCTCAAACAGCCCATCATGCCAGCGAGTGATGTCAATGTGCAGAGAGTAATCACAGCACGACCTCTTGTCCGCCGTATCCCTCCACTGGTCATACGCTGCCAGTAAACTAGCTCCCGGTTCAGGTACAGCATGGTCAACTAAAAGATGAGCAGAGCATACAGATTAAAAACATGCTTAAAAAAATGACAACTCTGTCCTCATTTACTCACCCTCAAGCTGTTCCAAACCTGCATTAAACCTGACAGAATGATCATTTCTGGGTGAACTATCCCTTTAATATGTTAAAAAATATATATTAAAGACTCTTGTGTTAAATGCTTGTGGTCATAAATGGGTAGCTGACAATATTTCAAGCAATGACAGCAGTCTGAGATGCTGTAACTCATCAAAAACGTTTTCTAATTTTTCCATAATTATGCATGGTAATTGTATAAGCTGCTGCTTATACAGGATTCTGTGGGTTGGGTTTTATGGGCATAAATGTAAGCCTTTTTAAAGACCAAGTATAGAAAATTGAAGGACTTCGAAAAAGTTTGACAATACAACTTCCAACTCATCTCTATTTTAATTCATTTTATAAAATAAGACACTTAGATAAGAAAAATAAGTTTTCATACCCTACTGACAGATGCTTGTTCTTGTCTTAAACAAACTCACTTAATTTTGCTCGTTTTGTCAGAAAACATATCTTCATTTCGCATCTCAAGTAAATGGGTCTTGATTTAAGGATGTTTAGATATTTGCAATGGAAAACAAGGCAAAAATACAGAGGAAGACATACATTTTTAGCAATGCATGCAACATTTAATGCCATGAATTTATGACTTTTTGCTCTGATTTAAGACCTTTTTTAAGGCCTTCATTTGTGGAAGGGCAAATTAAGACCTTTTTAAGGCCCACAGAAACCCTGTGAAAATTGAGTAACTGCATGGATTTTGTATTTGTCAAACAGCAGGATAACTAGGAGAAGAATACAGCAAAAGGTGATTCAAAATGGTGAAAAAACTAAAATACAAATGTGACCCTGGAGCACAAAACCAGTCATAAGTAGCACAGGTATATTTGTAGCAATAGCCAACAATACATTGTATGGGTCAAAATGATTGATTTTTCTTTTATGCCAAAAATCATTAGGATATTACATAAATATCATATTCCATGAAGATATTTTGTAAATTTCCAACCATAAATATATCAAAGCTTAATTTTTTATTAGTAATATGCAGTGTTGGGGAAAGTTACTTTTAAAAGTAATGCATTACAATATTGTGTTACTCCCTAAAAAAGTAACTAATTACGTTACTTCGTTACTTTTTATGGAAAGTAATGCGTTATATTACTTTTGTGTTACTTTCGCGTTACTTTTTAAATATAAGCAGGGCTTGCTTGTTTTTAATATAAGAAGTTCTATTTATAGCAAATATAAAAGCCCTTTCACACCAAAAAGTGTAATGAATAAACCTCAGGCTGAAGCAAAAGTAAATTCACGTCTGTACAGTAGAACGCAGGAGAAGAAACACTCTTCAGCAATAAAAAAACAAAGCACAATTCCAGATTTTCAAATAGTTGTATCTAATATTGTCCTGTCCTAACAAACCATACATCAATGGAAATCTTATTTATTCAGCTTTCAGATGATGTATAAATCTCAATTGCAAAAAATTGACCCGTATGACTGGTTTTGTGGTTTAGGGTCACAAACTTCTCCATAAAGTCAAGATTTGTTTTGTGTTTCACTATTGGGTTGAAATGATGCATTTAAACCCAATGATTTCTGTGTCCTAAATGCCTCCAGTACAGCAGCTTATCTGAGGAAAGTTGAGCAGAGGAGAAGAGAACAGACAGTGACAGCGCTGTGACCCCAATTCAACTGATTTTATGAGACCCGACAAGCTCTTATTCCCTAATACTGCACAACACACACACACACACTTTTTAGCAGAGACCCTCCTCTCTGCCCCACTAGATTTCCATTCTGAGTTTAATGATCTGATAACTACTGTAGGTCTTCTACTCTCTTCTCCTCTGTTCTTGTAAGGTGTTGATGTAATGACATACTGATCATGGTGGTTCCTCCCGCTAGAGCAGCTCTGGTGCCATGATAGAAGTCGTCTGCCGGGGTCATGCCCAGGTGAGGGGCCTGTAGACAGGTGTTCACATCGATGCCTCCCGGGATCACAATGTGCCCGTAGGCATCCACTGTCTTCACACCAGTTGGTACGATGAGGTTCTCACCAATCTGCCTGCATGCCAGAATAATAAATCAATACAAACTGCGTGTGATGTCCCTCATCAAATCGCCTTGGACAAAATAATCTGCTAAACGAAATGTCAAATATATATTATATCACGGCTGGCAAATTCAGGGCTACGTTTAAACTGATGATGTGGGTTGATTATTTCCCCCTCGTGGGTTAATGGTTCGACATATTGCATAAATTATATTTAACTGAAAAGCATGTATTGAAATATTTTATATTCTACCAATGATAAAACTGAGGGGAGTTTTAATGAAAACAGATGTTGATGTTTTTCATGTTTAAATTGCAAATAACGCATAACAGTGACTGTAAAGTATTGATATTTAGGATAGGCAAGTATAATTTAATATCAATTAAAATAAATATATAAACTAATTTTAATATAAAGTTAAGAATGTTTTTGGACTATTTTTGATTTTTCGCTTGGGTTATTTTTAAGTAAACCTGGCAACCCTCGATATAATATAAACGCAATAAAAATAAATAAGCTACTTTTTAATGTAAAGTATAGAATGTTTTTAATGGTTAATATGCAGATTTTTTAAATAATGAAATCTTAACATTAAGGCTATTATTTGGCTATTTTTGATTTGCCTTTGGCCCAGTTTTGTTACCCTAAAAAGTTTTGTTAGACCTGGCAACCCTGAATTTAATTGCAATTAAAATAAACGTTTAAAAAAACTCTTTTTTAATGTAAAGTTTAGAATGTTTTGTGGCTAAAGTGTAGATTTTAGAAATAACAAAATCTTACTTAATGGTTCCATCTTCAATGTAAATGTCGGCATAAAATGACTGGTCATCATTTACGATTTTCCCACCTTTAATAATGAGTTTATCACTCTGTGGAGAAAAAAGAAGACATAAAAAATGACTTTAGTGCATCGTGTTATTTCAAAAGTTGCAAGTGATTTCACTTCAAAGTGATTATTCATTGCAAATGAATATGCTGTTATCATCTGCTCACCCATCCATGGAACATAAAAATTAGAAAATAAAAAAAGTTCTAACTTTAACACAGGTTTGGCATCACTGCCATCAGGGATTTGAGATATTCAGCTTCAAGATACCCAAAAGATCATTAGATTGAACTAAAATGCTTTGAATTTCACTGAAACCATGCTGACCCAGTTCCAGAGATCTTTGGATGTAGATATAGAGTGATTTCAAACCACAAAGAGCTGTATAATTCATGCAAATCCTCCTATGCAATATGCAGCGTTCTTTAAGGAGCTAATCAGAGAGATTATATCATTCAAAAACCAGACATTTAAGAACCCAGACAGAAAATACAAAAGAAAGATAACAGGCAACTCCATTCATCTGTAACAACACTTTTCTATTTACTTTATTATCCACGCATGACTGCTGCTGGTTTGCATGAATTCATAGCGACTGATACTTTTCACTGTCCTTTTTTTGCACCATTTCTGATAATCCCAGTTACAGGAGACCAATGCCTGTTCACTCACCCCTGGCATGGATCTATGCCACACAACTGGGCTTGTTAGGTCACCCAGGCATGAAACATCATTCACGGTACTGTTAGACATTGGCAACCTCAACTCACAGCACAAAACCTAACTCTCACAAAGTCTAAACAGACATGGCTAAATAAAGAAAGAAATCAAATAAACTTTTTTTTAAATTCTGCTCAAGGGTATTTCACCACATTCACTGTGCCGGGGTGGTGTGCAACCCACAGAGCTTCACTTTAATGCAATGTGACACTTCCACGGGCGGCCCATCATTGGCACAGCCAAAATCCCTGCCGAGCATTTCCGATTCTGGGCCACAATGTTGCTTGTGGAGAGACGAGACAGACAGCGAGGGGTCTGGGATGCAGCGTGTAACACCAGGACGACCCTTCAACTTACAGTACTGAATATCCAGAGCCTTTAGCAATGAATTATAGGAGTGTATTATTAAACATTGCATGAATATGCAATTATTATTCTCAGTAATTTGCATCACTTTATGTTTTTTTTTTTTTATGCAGATGTTTCCAAATCAAAGTCATGCTGAGTATGCGTGTTTCTGTGGATTGAATGTGGGTCAGACGGAGACTCTAGCGGTCAGGCTGCAATGCCAAATTGTGCAGAAGGAATTGGATCCAATTTGGCCGTACTAACAGTGCTCTTTTCTGGGTTTTCTCACTCCTGCAGTGCACATGGATGAATCCTTGCTTATTAACCATTTTACTGTCTTTGGGTCATTGTTATTGGTAAAGCATACACTATAATAACACATCATTATTGTTACTGGAACCTGACATGGTCATGAACATATAAATAAGAATTTTTGTTTTAAATATAAAATTGTTTTTATTAACTATGAAAAGTATGCCATATTGACCTTTCCACATGTAAAAAAAAATTGTATTTTAATACTTAATTTGTAAAAGAATGTAAAAATGCTACAATGAAAACCTGTTAATTTTCTTTAACATACCTTATTTTTTTATGACAATACATGTACTGTAAAATAATGTTAAAAAAGGTATTTTAGTATAAATTAGTATATACTATATTAGTATCCATTTTTAAATATGTATTACCTTACTCAGAATATTTTATTACATGTAACTAGGTAATACATAACATTCATGGTAAAATATTAAAAAAGCAATTAATGAAATTATGTAATACCCCTTAAAAACACCTACAAAAGTTTATTTAAAAAAAAATACAATTAAAAAAAGTGTAAAAGAATATATTGTATTCTTGGTCACAGTTATGATCAGACACTACTTTAACACAGCTACAATAAAGTAACTATGGCAAAATAATAGGGTAAATTTAACTCACTGATGTAAGAAATACTATATAACAGAAAAAACAACATATTAATGTATCTTTTTAATTCAAATTAAAAATATAATACAAATAAACATATATAATTATTCCCATTGATCTATCTGTCAAAAAAATTCACGTAAAATGAAATATTCAATATTATTCCAAAATCATTACTTTAAATGCAAGACTGAATGGTTAAAAAACTGCAGTAAACAGTGTTAATAGGGTTAATATTTTAAAAAGTGTAGTAAAACCACCTTGTAATTCATGGGGAAAGGGAATTTCCAACACATTTGTTTTATTTATTTTTTTAACTATTCCTGTTTTTGCCCTCAGTATTATACTTGAACTGCCTTGTGTTACATTTACTGTATGGTGCTTTGTGCTTGTGTGTGTAATGTGCTCAGTCTTCTATAATTACTGACCACAGCTGCTGGAGAGGCCAATTTAGTGGCCTTTCATTGTACTATTATTAGCATATTTTACATCAACAAACAGATTCTTATATCTCAAATGAGTTAGTAGCTACATTGGCATACTATGATATATAGTCTGTGAAATAGACCTTTACATTAATCAAAGTCCCATCCCGTAATGTTTGCCAGGGGCCAGGGCTCATGGGCAGGGCCCCCGGACACACGTCTAGGCCGGAGAAAAGATTTCAACGCTCGCGACGTAAACGTAAAACGGCGTAAACGGTGTAGCGTCGCTATTACTGAACGCATAAGCCAAAATTCGTATTTTATATTCATGAAGACGTCAGACCGACCGGAACCGAAATGAGCCGACATGAATGAATAAAAGACACAATGGACACGAGAAACCGGGAATAAGCCACCGGTTCCGCCGCCATGGCAGATTAAACACATTAACACTGGGGATGAATCCTTGCTTATTAACCATTTTACTGTCTTTGGGTCATTGTTATTGGTAAAGCATACACTATAATAACACATCATTATTGTTACTGGAACCTGACATGGTCATGAACATATAAATAAGAATTTTTGTTTTAAATATAAAATTGTTTTTATATAATTAACTAGTGTTGTCAAAAGACCCGGTATTTCGGTACCAGGTCGGTACTAAAAAAATTAAAACGTTACGGTACCAGGTTTTCTTAAGTACCGGTGGTACCGAGTACCCGGTCAACCCGGTTCTTGATGCGCTATCCGAAAGCTATCCTCTTCCGGTGTTGCCAAGTCCCCGGTTTTCCCGCGGAATTGGGCTGCTTTAACACTGTTGCCGCTCCACGGGTTGTTTTTCATGTCCGCGGGTTGAAAAACGACCCCACTAACGTGATATTTAGCCCCTGGAATGCGAATTTTACCAGGGGAACCCCGCCAAAAAAAAGACACAATGGACACGAGAAACCGGGAATAAGCCACCGGTTCCGCCGCCATGGCAGATTAAACACATTAACACTGAAGCAGCGTTTTCATCTACATTTGTCACATCGTTGCATGCATTAGTGCAGCTCTTAAATGTTCACCGGCTTTCTCAGCAGTGTTTGGAGGACAGCGGAGGCTCACCCTTGACTGCACAATACAACCATCCTCCTCCTCCTCAACATCACTGTCTCCGTTACTGCAGCCAGCAAACACTCGCCGGTGCCTCGGGTTTAAATCGCTAACATTTCTTACCGTCACGCGAGGGTTGTTCTTCTTGCCTTGGAAAGACATGGCACCGGTCTGGGAGCAGCTCTGATTTTCGAGAACGCGAGCCGGGATGGTGATGATGATGATGATCGGATCTGCGCTCACGTCAGAATAAAGGCGCAGCGACCGGGCGCGTGGACGGGTGTCGAGATTCGGGTTGTAATTTAGTTTGAGATTACCGGGGTTCAATAGTCACTGTAGACAAAAGCCCTCCAGAGCCCCCACTCTCTGTCTGTGTCCGCTCACCATCTGCTGCTTTAGTATTCACACCCCATCCTGACCCAGCGCGAGGCGGAACCTACAGAGCAGTGTTTCCCTTCCTTTTCTTAAAAAACAAAACAAAACAAATCTTTTGGACCTCCACAAATTAACTCATTTAATAACTAGTAAGTTAAGAAAGTATGCGTTTTATTCTTTGGAGAATCCAGTTATAATAAATAAATAAATAAATAAATGAGTTTTAAAACTGTATATTTTATATAATAGTCTATATTAAATTATTGTATTCTTGGTCATAAGTGGGAAACTACAGGAGACAAAAATCGTTCACTTTACAATAAAGTAGCATAACTATGATTATGAAAAACTGTAAAAAAAAAATAAAAAAAAAAGATTTAAATAAAACTAAGGTTATTGTAGTACGTCTTTCTACTCCAAAATTTGACGTTTAAAACAATGTGAATGCGTTACTTGTCGATTCTTTGGGGAGGGGGTGGAGTGGGGGGGTTGGGGTTTGGGGTTGTGAAATTTACTAGACATTTCATTTCTGAGTGTTTCACTAGATTTTCCCCTAGTGGTAAATGTATCTGATGCGCGATTTTTTTTATTGAACTATTTAAGTACTACAAACAAAATGGCATCAAGATACACGATTACGTCACAAAGAATGTCCACTACATTAGAGACTAGTATTCAAATAAAATGTAAAATAAAAGAATCAACATATAGCCAAACAGCTATTTTGAATTTTTAATCATAATTAAACATTTCATTTTGAATGCAATCCGGAAAGGTTCAAATACATGTGGTAGACACCATCGCAGTATTAGTCAGTTTTTTAAAAG
>NW_015645558.1:145111-152885 GCF_001515625.1 Sinocyclocheilus rhinocerous
CACAAAATCCATATACTGTTTTTCCACACTAATCACAACTAACGTGTCTGAGCCTCCTGTGATCTTTTTATGACAAGTTTGCTTTTTTATAAAGCTTTGACACAAACATGTAAACCGGAATTAAACAGCTACCAACTTAGCATACTTTAAACTGTAATGAGAGTTGTATGATCTATACACTTTAGCACACAAGAATAGTTGCAACTGCAGTGATTACCTCTCGTCGCCCGTTCTGCGCGCGACCGGGTCCGGTGGGGTAAACGAGGGTCTGACCCTGTGAGCTGCAGGACGGGGTGGGCTGCGTTTGACTCACGCTGCTGAAGTCACTCATGCTCGACGTGTCGCTGAAATTGTCCCTCTGATCGTCCACTCGTCCCCGAGGGTTTCTCCTGGCAGAACTGGGGCTGTACGACTCAAAATTCAAGGTCTTGTTCTCGAAAGCTCCTTCGATGTTGCAGAACATCCCTCCGAACTTCACCCGGGGTTTAGGACTGTCGGTGCCCAGTCTGGACAGCAGGGAACCCTGGTCATCCTCCTGGGGAAGGAGTCTTCTCTCAGCCATGGCTCACAGGAGAAATGGGAAGCCTGTTTGAGGAATCTTTGAGCTGGTATTCCAGAGACACACTTCCACTGAGAGAGAGAGACAGGTGCTGTTATAGGAGCTGTCCAGAGAGGCGTGGTGCTGAAATCCTCCACTCACTGGATTAGGAATAAGAAACCGTTATTTCAACGAAAAAACAAAATATGAAGTGTCATGCACGGAATTCTGGGAGCGTCAATTTACGTTTTTTCACTAAATTATATAATGACTTTCTTTTTCACTTCCAAAGACCCTAATTTTAACAGTATTTTACTGTAAAATTATATTAAATGTAATTACAGTTATTCACCGTATATAGCATGGAAACTTACTGATAACCAATTAACAGGTTTTTACTGTAGCATTTTTACATTTTTTTACTGTTAAAATCACAATCATTTTTTACAGTGCATAAGTTCCCCTCAAATATCATTGATCACTGCTTGTCTACTGTTTATAGCATAATGCAGATAGAGGGTATAATGCAAAACTATTGTTATGATAAGCAACGCCTTAAAAAATATATATTTTAAAATAAATATATATATATATATATATATATGTATGTATATATATATTAATCTAATCCATCAGTGATTATAGGTTGTACTAGGAAAAAGTATTGCAATTTCATGCTAAACAGACAGATGCTAAATAGACCAAGTGCTTGCAGATGTCGTTTACAGTGTGTCTGGTCTCATCTGTGCATGTGGAGATCTGGGAAAGTCCATCTGGAGGCTTGAAGATGTGCCCAAAGGAGAGGACTCCTGCCCCATATGCTGAATGCCTCTGGGAGTGAATGCGTTAAAACACTTTACAGCCGGAATGGATCATATAAAAGCACAATAGCTGCAGTCTAACAATAGCCTGAGGAAAGAGGGCTTGCATTTCATCTAATATAACAAATACATGATTCATTTCCATTCATACCTGACCAGAGAGACGATCTCACCACTTCTTACACGCATGGTATCTAAACAGATCTATAAAATATCGTCAACTACTGTGCAATGAAACTGTGAAAACAGACACAATCAATCATACATTCATAACCAGTTTTAGTAGGAGAGTGCGTGTGAATAAACTAAATTTTGCTGTTTATTTCCATATCAAATGCTCTTTTTAAATTCACATCATGTAGCAAAAATGGGTTTTCCTGCATGTTTTATAGTTAAGCAGAACATTCAAAGGCAGTGATCGTAAAATACATCTATTTTCATTTCCTTATTTCTGAAAACACAAAGGACTCCTGGGTATCTGTGAGCTGCAGCCCATATTCCGGAGCCTTCCGCTTCCTGGGTTTCTCTTTGATTGTAAGGCTGTGGCATTTCTTAGTTGCAAGATGTAACAGAGTGAGATGGAAGAAGCAGCCGGAGGCGGAAAACCTAGATTTTACCACTGTCTCCTCTCCTCTTTTCTATCTCTCTTGTCCATGCCAGAGCTGAATTTTACCAGACAGGAAAGTATATGAGCTCAGCAACATGGCAGGTTCATAACATGATGAATTTCTATTAGTTTAGAAAAACTGTCCTCTTAAAAAACACTCAGCTCACTATTGCTTTAAAACTTCTTTAGTAACCTCTTAATATGTACTGCTAGACACTAAACTATTTCTCTAGAAATTCTGACAACTCGGACTTTACAAAATAGTGTTGCAAATTTGTCAAAAACCCTTATAATTGTAAATTATAAACTGCTCTGTAGCGCCCTCTACTGACAGAACTGTTGCTGACATTAAAAACCATCTGAGTCCTTTTAAAATAAAACCTCTTGGACAAACAGATAAACTGAATTTGCGTTCAACAAATAAAAATAATGATGATGATGATGATGATGATAATACACATATTTATAAGATCTACATATGTTTAGTATATATAAATTTAAATATATAACAAATATTATATATTATTATTATAAACAATATTAAAACATTAATATATATATACACACACACATATATATATATATATATATACAGTATATGTATTATTATTAATATATTAAACAAAGGTACTATATATAAAAAGTACTATATACCATATATAGTATTACTATTTAAAAATGTGTATTATTGCTATTCATTATTTTAGAGTATTACTATATACAGCCTATGTATTTCTATTTACCCGACCCTTAGTCTTGAAAGAAATCTAGAAAAATAACTTTTAACTACTGTCTGTACTGTAATGACAGAAGTACTAATATATAATAAATATGTAAATGTTTAATTGCTTTACGCACACAACAAAAAACATATTCAAAGCATGTACAAATCAAGCTTACCTTACCTTGAGTTTCTGTTCAGAGGCACGTATGCACCCCAGAATCCTCTGTGTGGCTTTATTTTCAGTGAACAGAAAAAGACGCAAAAACATCCTCTTAGTTTTCCAGTCTTCCTCTGAGAAATTTATTTGAAACACTGCTCCTGTACATTAGAAAACCAGACATAATTTTAATTCCAGGATTCAACTTTCAGTTCCACTTCTCTCAATGCACAGGAGCGGGCGAGCGCCACCACGCAAACACCAGACGCACTGTACCACCAGAACCGAAGCAGAGTGAGTGTAAACAGTGGGAGGAAGGATTTGAACGTAACACCTCTCATTCCATCAGGCTTCCAAAGGGAAGCAGCCTCCAGCACCACCTGCTTAGCAGGGAAAGGAGAGAGCGTTTCAATTTAAGAGTCCTTAAATTCCACACGCACAGAGGTCACACAAAGCAAAGTTCAAAAGGTCAGGAGGATAAAAACAGGTTTAGTTCACAAGATAGAGAGCACCGTATTCCATGTCCATGTTCCAGAGTTGATGTGAACAGAGTTGAAGTCTCGTATCAGCGCAGAAGAGATGGCTGGGACCCCTGATGACACGTGTGTCACCCTCCTCTGGTACAGAAGAACACTTGAGGCCTGTGAGCTAAACAAAAACAACATCTACACTTAGAACCTGGTGACATCGGAAGACTCATCAAGGCTGCATTTATTTGATCAAAAAACAACACAACGGAACAAAGAGGAGAGAATCAAATAAACATCACATTTAGACTTGAGATAAAAGCATTATTGGAGAAGATGATTGTGCTGACCTTGACATAAAATGATAGATGAGTGCTCTATATGATTACCTTTTCTTCTAGTTCCTTTATCTGTCGCTTCTGAGCCTCTATCCATTCTTCCAGCTCTTTTATCCTCTGTTGAGACACGAGTCTGTGTGCATTGAATTTATTTAATACACGAGTTTCACAGTTTGAGTTGAATTACTGAAATAAATGAACTTTTCCACGACATTCTAATTTATTGAGATGCACCTGTATACACATTACAGTATCATAAACTAATTTCCTTTCACACACACAGACACAATTAATTAAACAACATTACTGTTCTGCATATATATATATATATATATTTTAAATGTGTATATTTTGTGTATCTCTCTCTCTCTCTCTCTATATATATATATACAGTATATATATATATATATCAGTACATGTCTATAGAAATAAGCATGATCTCTTTCACTTATATTTTCTAGAAGTACATACCGCTTGAGCATGTTGCAGCAGTTCCATCCTCTCTCTGAGTATCTGCGCATCTCTCTCTCGTAATTCACTCAAGACCTGCCTCTTCCACTGATCCACAGCCTCTCTCAGCGAACCACGGTCCTGCTCGCTCAGCAGCTCGGACAACTTCCCACCCGTCTCCTCCTGCTGCAAAGCGTCAAACAGCATCGCCTCCAACTCAAGGATGCGCTGAGAGAAACACAGAGGGGAGTGGGCCAGAGATGACATGCATTCACCACCAGGGGGCACAGGAGGACAGAACTGCATCTCATAATAGAGTAAAACTCCTCCGCAGTGCTTGAGAATAAAGCATATGGATTATTGGCCATGTACAGTCCTTACCTTATGTGCATGGTCCAAAGACTGCTTTCTGTAGTCTAATTCCTCGTCTAAATATCCTTTTTGTTTACTAAAGAGCTCCTTCGGAGGAAAATGACAAGAGGAAATAATAATTTTGATGTAAAAACACCACATTAACAAAAGTTATTTTGAATAGATTAGTGAGTGAGATTATTATTATTATTTAAATCCTATAAAAAAATGTAAGCCTGTTGTTAGAACCATTACTATTTATTCAAAAAGAGGATATACAGTGGGTACGGAAAGTATTCAGACCCCCTTAAATTTTTCACTCTTTGTTATATTGCAGCCATTTGCTAAAATCATTTAAGTTAATTTTTTTTCCTCATTAATGTACACACAGCACCCCATATTGACAGAAAAACACAGAATTGTTGACATCTTTGCAGATTTATTAAAAAAGAAAAACTGAAAAATGCTCAGTATTTAGTAGAAGCACCCATTTGATCTAATACAGCCATGAGTCTTTTTGGGAAAGATCCAACAAGTTTTTCACACCTGGATTTGGGAATCCTCTGCCATTCCTCCTTGCAGATCCTCTCCAGTTCTATCAGGTTGGATGGTAAACGTTGGTGGACAGCCATTTTTAGGTCTCTCCAGAGATGCTCAATTGGGTTTAAGTCAGGGATCTGGCTGGGCCATTCAAGAACAGTCACAGAGTCGTTGTGAAGCCACTCCTTCGTTATTTTAGCTGTGTGCTTAGGGTCATTGTCTTCTTGGAAGGTAAACCTTCGGCCCAGTCCGAGGTCCTGAGCACTCTGGAGAAGGTTTTCGCCCAGGATATCCCTGTACTTGGCCACTGTATATATATATATATATATATATATATATATATAGTTATTCATGATATTAATTATATACCAAACTGTCCAAATTACCATTACCTTATTGTAAGAAATAAAATAAAATAAAAATTGTAAAGTATTTATATATGTAATGAGAATCTAATAAGAATCATGAAAAAATCAACAGTAAAATGTTTGGAATTTTATAAACATTACACATAATATGCTTAATTTTCTTACTTATAAAATTATAATTTATTTCTAAATTATTTCTAAATTTTGGGGTAAAATAAATAAGAAGAACTTATGGAAATTAAAGTGTGTAATGCATTTAAATACATTTACCTTTTCACTTTCGATGTCCAACATTTTCTGCTGTAATGCTGATTTGGTGACTTCAATTTGCTCTAACCACTGGACACAAGAGACGTCAAAATACAGAAACATGAAACAGTCATTAACTCAGCATGAAATATTATTATTATTATTTTTTTAAGAAGACATACCTTCTCGGCTAATGTTAATACTGTTCTGGCATGAATAACCACAACTTGCTCCTCGTTGGTCAGATTCTGTTCGTGTCATCCAATGAAAAGATGAGACAGCAGTGACAGAGATATAGTACGCATGTGTACCAAACACACCCAGGCATGTGTAAACACACACATTTACATATGAAATCAACATACACTTACGGCGTTATCCCCCAGAATATCCAGTTTCTTCATCAGCTCTGTGATCACAATGTCCTGTGGTGTGAGAAAGACTTTAATTGAGAGATATTAAACCACAAATTCTCCTCCAGACATCAGCAGATTAGATCTGTGCTGGATCACTGACAGTCTGTTACGTGTTTGGACTGATATCAGTTCCATCTGAAAAACTACACTGAAAAAATTTCTACACAGAAAAAATCTCAGCTGATATGTGCAATAAAAATCAACAAGAACCTTAAACCTAGTCAAATATCTACAGTAAGAGTTGTTTTCTGTGGCACTGTTTTTTTTAGATAATTATTAACTTAAAATATATTATAATATCTTTAAATATCATAATAGCGTTATCATCACGCTATGTGGGGTAAGTTGTCACTATAAGAATCTGCTGTTTATTTGAAAAGGCACACCATATCTGTATTTAAAATGTGTTACAATGTATAATGTACTATAATATAAAAAGATTTAATAATACAATTCTGAAAACATAATAAATTAGTATAATATTAAACCATTATGTAATGAAATATAAAATAATATATAAATTAAAAAGGAAAAAAATAAATCTGTATTTAATTGTTATATGTAAGATAACATAAAAAGCTTTCTTTTAAAAGATTCAATAAGTAGAACAATTATAAAAACATAAGGTAACAGTATTAAATCATTATTTAATAAAATACTATGTAAAGCAAAACATGTCTATTTAAAATGAGTTATATGGAGCATAATATAATAACATTTCTTTTGAAAGATTTAATAGGTAAAACAATTATGAAAACAATAAGGTAATGAAATATTAAATAATTATTTAATAAAACAAAATACTATATATAATAAAAAAGCACAACATATATATTTAAAATGTGTTGTATGTAGTATGATATAGGGAAATAATTATAAAAACAACAATGCAACATTAATATTAAATCATTATTTAATACCATTTAAAATACTATATATATATAAAGTAAAAAGTTAAAACATATCTGTTTTTAAAATGTTGAGTTATATGTAGTATAATATAAAAATATTTATTTTAAAAGATTTGAGTAAAACAATAATAAAAAAAAAGGTTAAATCATTTAATAAAATATAAAACACTATGTATATAAAATGTGTTATATGTAGGATAATATAAAAATAATTATTTTAAAAGATTTAATGAGTAAAATAATTATGAAAACATAATAAGGTAACAACATTAAATCATTTTGAATAAAAAAACTATATAAAGTAAAAAGGCACAAATATTTAAAATGTTACAAAACAATGTAACAATATTAAATTAAAATAATAATAAAAAAATATGAATGAATAAAAAAAAAACTATTGAATTTGTACCACAGTATCACTGAGACAACTTGCCCCAACCTGATCGTTCATTATTAAAGTGCCCCTATTATGGATTTTTGAAAATTACCTTTCAGTAGTAGTGTGTAACATAGCTCTAAGTGAATGAAACATCCTGCAAAGTTTTAAATCTGAAAGTGCACCGTGTATAAAGTTACTGTCTCTCAAAAGAAAGCTTGTTGGTCTTTTCCCGTTGGTCTGAATGAAAATGCAAATTCCTTCTTTGCCACTAGGTGCCGCTTTTGGAGCAGTAAAAATAACGGTTTCCCCGGTAACGCTGTACACAAAGCAGCGCTGCTCTCACAAACGCTGCTTTATCAGGCATCACAGGCAAGATGAAATGAAAATGAGACCAATCGACCAATCACCGCAGATTAGCGTCAGGCAAAGGAGGGGTTTGGAAAAATTAATCGTTGAGC
>NW_015645558.1:153117-189361 GCF_001515625.1 Sinocyclocheilus rhinocerous
CCCGGTAACACTGTACACAAAGCAGCGCTGCTCTCACAAATGCTGCTTTATCAGGCATCACAGGCAAGATGAAATGAAAATGAGACCAATCGACCAATCACCGCAGATTAGCGTCAGGCAAAGGAGAGGTTTGGAAAAATGAATCGTTGAGTGAATCGTTTGGGAGTCGTTGAGCAAATAAGGTAAAAATAATTGCATATTATAAGACAATGAAAGTGTTTTTTGACCTTGCATGCATGTCAACCTGTTGTTGGGGACTCCTAAAACCAAAATATGAACCTTTCATTACCCATAATAGGGGCACTTTAAAATCTTATAGTTACATAATACAACTTCGCCCATGTGACAACTAGCCCCGGTCTCTCTATAGAGACATGTGGCATATGGTTCAGGGCAACTCACAGTAACACCCTCTGCCTCACAGTACAACTGCAGGGGACTCATGCCCTCAGCAAAGTGGATGTTCTGGAAGTTAATGGCTGGAGATCTTCTCTCTCTTTCCTGGGGAAAAAAAAGAGCATCATTATTATTCTTCTGTTCCTGTAGATTAAATCCGTGTCTGACACACTTGCATACACATGACACATTTTGGAGTAGAAAGATCTTCAAGTCAGACTCACTTCAAGTTCAAGAATTCTGAACTCCAGGAGTTCGTTTTGGTCTTTTGCATCCTGAATTTCATTTTTCAGTCGTGTCTCCTCTGTCTCCATATTTTTAATCTGGGAACAAAAAACACAAAGTGTGGGGTAAAAAAAAGGCATCTGACAGGAAAACTGTCTGTGAAACAAATGAGCTGCATTCACTGCCTGAAATCGGCTTCATGAAATTAATTAAAACCACAGCTGAACTACTGAAAGAGGGTCATTCCTATAATTCGGTGCCTATGTAACTTGAATAAAGAAGCCTTTTTTGTCTTTACACACAATTTTCCCAAAGTCATACAGGTCAAACTTTAAAAACTTAAACTGAGTTATTAATAGAAACATTAAACAAAAGAAAACGTGCTCTGATTGTGATATTCGTCTTCTATCAGTCTGATGAACATGAACGTCACCCACCTTTTCTACAAGCTCTTGGTTGCGTTTATACAAAGCTTGTTTCTCCTCAATCCACTTCATATCCTGAAAAATGCATATAATATGAATGCAAATGATTTTAAAAATTCAATGCTAGCAGATCTTATCATATAAAATCCTCTCCAACACTCTCCCAGACTCATTCTCCTTCAGTGCATCTCTGATCCCAGAGCAATTTCAGCTGCGCACGTACCCCTCACAGCCCAGACTGATGTATGACCAGCACTGCTCACATTCCCTTCACTCACCGAATATATGGGATTACTTTTAGGGTTGTCATCATATGTGTGTGTGTTGCCACAAAATAAACCTAGATTTAGACTACAAGTGGCCCTCGGGTGGAAAAAAATATTCAAAGACTGCTGGAAAGTCACCGTAAGACATATTCATCATCTCTGATAAAATTATATTTCTTTCAATGGGGTCCAAAAGTTATACAGCAAAAGTTTTGGTTCGCTTTGTATTACATTCTGGAACCTTTACAGTGAATGGGTGCCGTCAGAATAAGAGCTGATAAACACATCACAATAATCCACACCACTCCAGTCCATCAGTTAACATCTGGTGAAGTGAAATGTTGCGTGTTTGTAAGAAACAAATCACTTGTGGATTATTGTTTTGTTTTTATCAGCTGTTTGGACTCTCATTATGACGGCACCCATTCAATACAGAGGATCCACTGGTGAGCAAGTAGCATACTGCTACATTTCCCCAAATCTGTTCTAATGAAGAAACAAACTCTCCTACATGTTGGATGGCCTGAGGGGAAAGTACGTATTCAGCAATTTTCATTTTTCATCATTCAATGTGCTAAATGTTATTTTGCAGTTCTAACGGTAACAGTGCTGGTGTTTTACCTGTCCCTGATGACTTAGAACACACTCCAGATCTGCTATTCTGGTCTGGTACCGGATCAGTTCGGCCTGAAGCTGCTCTCGAGTCTAAAACAGACAAACAATTATAATTTCTGCACATCTGTAAATAAAAAAAAAAGAAAAGAAATGCCATTTGTAAACTATTTTACTTTTGTGTATTTGAGTAAAATATTATATTCAATTAGGAAACAAATGTAGGGCGGGACTTAATTTTCATTTTCAGGAATTAATTGGATTGTGAAAAGTGGGCGTTGCCAGAATGTTGATTGAAGGTGATTGGAGGAAAGGAGTTGAAAACTAAGATGGAATTTATTTCATTTAAATGAAACGATTACAATGATCAAATATTTTGTTCTTTAGAATAATGTGGTCTGTTTTGATTTCATGGTGATGTTGATGTTTATTTTATTTTTTATTTAAAGGGGTCATATGATGCTATTTTAAAGATCATTATTTTGTGTATTTGGTGTAACAGAATATGTTGACATGCTTTAATGTTCAAAAAACACATTATTTTTCAAATACTGTACATTATTGTAGGTCCTCTACGCCCCGCCTCTTTTTGGGGTGGGGTGGGGGGTTTGGGGGGGGAGCAAATGTTTTGTGAATCTGGATTTTGTACCAAAGAGATATTACTACAGAAATGGAGACCGAGTGACTGGCAAAATGTCCTGTCACTCGTTGTGGTCAAAAACGCTCTATTGCATTTCCTGGTTATGACACGGTGTAATATTGCAAAAAGAATCATATTCATATAATGAACTATAAAGCCATCTGCTAATAGTTGAGATGTTGTTGTTAAAGAGAGTGACTATAAATATTTAATGGCTGGGATGTTTAAATGATTTACCTTGACCTCTTTCTCTGCATCAAACGTTCCTCCCACCTGCTCCTGCAGGAGCGCGTAAGCTCGCTGAAGAGCCTGATACTCCATCGTCAGCTGACGGAAGCGCAGCTCTGTCTCCTCCTTAAGCATTCCCTGAGCACAGAGAGACGACAGGTTTACGGTCATAGTTTACAGAGACACACAAACACAGCCAAACACACACACACCTCTTCGAGGTCATCGTCTGGCGTGCAGGGCGTTCGGTCTGTGTGGTAGGAAATAGAGGAGCCGTCCGAGTCTATAGAGCCTTCCTCATCATAGCCAAAAAACGTCTCCACCACCGGCTATGGAGAGAATGAGAGAGAGATTTTGTTTTAAATACCTTTTTGACCAAAAGAAATGTAAATATACAGAAGGTAAGGAAAAAGAAATATACAATAATAATAACAATCAAATAAAAAAAATAATAATTAAAAAAATTTGCTCAAATTAAACATAGCAACAAATATTTAGAGAAAATAGGCTTATATTCTTCATAAAAAATAGAATCTAAATATATTTCTTGATCGTTTCTGTGAGAACCAGAGGGTTAATGTTCATTGTTGCGTAAATTAATATATATTTTAAAAAATACATAAATAAAACATCACAAGGATTAATCAGTGGTGCTTAATCATAAAATGATAACATTATATAATAATTATAATGGTAAATTTTAGTACTAATATAAAAATAAATGCATATTCAATGCATAATTAAATTATATCAATCAGTCAATAAAATATAAACAAACCAAACCTAAAATAATAATATTTTAAAATAAATATTTCATTCATAAAATATGATAATAAAATAAATGCATTATTAAACGTATATGATTATCAAAACTAAACAAAATATAAGCAAATTAAAAAATGAAATAATGCAACATTTCAAGCAAATATTCTATGCACACTATGATTATAAAAAGGAATGTATAATTAACCTTAAAATGCATAATCACGAATAATGCAATGTATGAGTAAATAGTATATAAGAATAAGACATTACAGAATTATGCAGTAATGTAAAATAATAATGTTTTTATTTTATTCTTTTGATGATTTAAAATGTCAATTTTTTATTAATGGGAAAACTACTTTATAAAAGTAGTTTTTTTTTTTCTTTGCCAGAATGTTTGATTTTTTTTCACCTTCATGCTTGTATCTTACGTGCAAAAAAAAAATGCGTTTGACAATGAATTGTGTATGCATAGTTCAGTCCTGATGTCTGCGTACCCTACAGGTTCTGAAGGGCTTCTTCCTGCGTAGGCTGTCCTGTCTCCTGTATCTCAGCAGCATGTCTCTCTCCTGAGAAACAAGATTAAATTAAAGAACAAAACACCTGAACTTGCATCAGATTCTCTATCATACATGAACATCTCATTTCTATAAAGCACAAGGTGCTAGTTCCACTACACTTCCAGTTTTACAGAAAGAAAGGAATGCATGCAGCTGTATTTACATTATGTCTGAACCTCACATACAGTACATTACTCACTCATTTCAGTTGCTAATTTCATTCACCCTTTGAGAAAACAGATATTTCTGCAGACATTTTCATCTGGGTTTTGTTAGGTAACATGTATATGCAAAAACATATTTTAGCATTTCACAGTGAATATTTCCCACAGGCAAAATGACTCACTATCACACTCTTCACGTATCCAGCGGTTTCCAGCGCCTGGAAATTAAAGCAGACTGATCAGAGAACAGCAAGACACAGTTTGCATGTATAATTACTTTTATAAAACTGACCCCATATAATTTAATTCCTAATCTAACTGTGGCTTTGAAAATACTTTTTTTGTGCATCCATGTGAGAAGAAATGCTGATACCTTGGACAGTTCGTCGATTATGTTCTGTTGTTCCAGCACTTGTAGTCTGAGAAACTCAATTTCTCTTTCTTCTTGACTCTGATCCAGATCGTTCAGAGAACTGGGCCGGCGAATCGTCCCAGCCTTTTCTCGCTGCAAAATAAAACATCCAGTGACCGGATGTGTGCACAGAGACTGCTGACATATAATTACTCATGTCTGATGAGTTGTCATAATGATCAGATCATTTAGACATGAGCAGTAACAAGGCTCGATGCTGAACGACTCAACCGACAAATTGTTTACATGCAAACAAGGCCATGTTACATAAAGATGCTTCAGTATTCAAAGCTAATGTTTTATGCAAATAGCGTGAACTTCATCTGAAAAGACTACTTCAGTATCAAACATATATAAACAGGTTTATGCAGTAGAATAGGCAGATGGATGCTTCTTTTGTCTAGGGAATCAATCAAAATAACAGCAATGTGCCTGAGCTGGAAATGGCCAATTATGTCTAATGACAGTGGAGCAGTTGTTGGATATAAATTGATCAAAACAGAACCGGCTCTACCAGCCCCCTCATCATGCATTCACTGCAATAAGTACATTTCCAAGAGTAATAATAAGAAATGCATAGAAATGTATAATCACTATATTAGAATGATTTCTGGAGGATCATGTGACACTGAAGACTGGAATAATGATGCTGAAAATTCAGCTTTGAATCACAGGAACAAATTACATTTTAAAATATTTAAAACAGTTATTTTCAATTTTAATAATATTTCACAATATGTCTGTTTTTATTCTCTAATTGTGACCATGGAGCACAGAACCAGTCATAAGTAGCACAGGTATATTTGTAGCAATAGCCAACAATACACATTGTATGGGTCAAAATTATCTATTTTTCTTTTATGCCAAAAATCATTAGGATGTTAAGTAAAGATCATGTTCCATGAAGATATTTTGTAAAATTCCTACTGTAAATATATTAAAACTTAATTACTGATTAGTAATTGCATTGCTAAGAACTTCATTTGGACAGCTTTAAAGGCGATTTTCTCAATATTTTGATTTTTTTGCACCCTCAGATTCCAGATTTTCAAATAGTTGCATCTCGGCCAAATATTATCTTATCCTAACAAACCATACATCAATGTACAACTCTCAATTTTGAAAAGTTGACACTTATGACTGGTTTTGTGGTTCAGGGTCACATTTTTGATCAAATAAATGCAGCCTTGGTGAGTATAAAACACATCTGTTTTAAAAATAAATAAATAACCTTACCAACCCCAAGCTTTTGGTAGTTTGTAAATTAACTGTTTTAATCAACATCAGTATTTTAAGAACCTTAACTGGTCAACATTTGATTTTCAACAATATAATATTTAATTTTTAAATATAATTTTGCCTCTATTATAGTTCATTTTAAAAGTTCATGTGATGTAACTGTAAATTCTTAAAACTAAAATTATGCTATATAGTCTCTCAATTAAAAAGGGCTCATACTATGCAAATACAGATATGATCAGTGAGTTCAAGTTGTTTCACTTCATTACCATTTCGATGTTCTCCTGAGTGACAAAGTGCAGTTTGTTCTCCATGTGTCTCAATGCATGAGCCAGCTCCTCATTCTTGCGGCTGAGACGTCTGTTCTTGTCTAGTAATGGCTTATACTGGCTCTCAGCTTCACGGAGACGCTTTAACTGGGCACAAACACACACAGAAACAGAGGGTAACCAAAAAAAGTTGAGGTGGCAAAAGCATGCAGTAACCCTAAATAATATTTAAATACTTAAAAATGCATGAATATCATTCCGTTAGGAAGGACAGCTATATTGATGTCAGAAAATACTTTTACAAATAAAACCTGCAAAGTTACTTATTTTGAACACAACGCAATCTTTCAAAATGTGATCAGAGATATTGCAAAACTAAATGACCTGGACTGTACATTTGAAGAACCAAGACTGTCTAACTAGTTGGAAAATTTGTTTAAGACATGAAATCTAAACTGATAGAGAAAGCGACTTGGCTATTTCAGTCTACTTGAACATCAAGTCATTGTTGAGGACTGTATTGAGCGGTAAACTGAGTCCTAACCCTTGCTGAAGGTTTCACCTGCCATGTTTAAATCACTCTGTCTCGGTATTGATCTTTAAGACTGTCTGAGCCGAGAGGAGGAAACACTAAAGTCATTCATCACTGCTCACATACTCACCACCATTACAGAGAACATTCACACTGTCACATAACACTAAGAAAGGCAAAAACACTCTTTAATACGCTATGATATTACAGTAAACATAATACAGAAGACACACACTACATATATGTGCTCATTTGTGCACAAAGCAATCACAGTTTGGAAAAGAAAAATAACAATTACTTATAGGCAATTTTTAAGAAGGCTGAATTAGATTTTGGACAAAAGTAAACAAACAAACAGACAGACAGACTGATAGATAGATCTATAACAAGTAAATAAATAAGTAAATATATAAAGATTTTTACCATAACAATAAACTAAAACAGAACAAATATGACATAAAATAAAATAAATCTTTTTACCATAAAGTAAAATATTAAATATAATTTTCCATAACAATAAAATATAAATAAATATTTTACCATAAAATGTATATATATATATATATTAGGGCTGGGTTTTGACACAAATTTCACGATTCGATTCTCATTCACAAGCTTGCGATTCGATTCGATTACCAATTCGATTAGATTCAATATCGATTATTTTGGATATATATCAGGTACAGTACATAGCAAATTTTCTCAAGGAATAAAAATCTCTCAACTAATGCTGTAAAATATACATGAGTCAGTTGGTACAACATTACTATAATATTGAAGAGGCCAGACTAATCGATTCTTGGGATTTTTTATATATATACACTGAACAAAATTATAAACGCAACACTTTTGATAATCGTGCTGTCTAATCAGCATCTTGATATGCCACACCTGTGAGGTGGATGGATTATCTCGGCAAAGGAGAAGTGCTCACTAACACAGATTTAGACAGATTTGTGAACAATATTTGAGAGAAATAGGCCTTTTGTGTACATAGAAAAAGTCTTAGATCTTTGAGTTCAGTTCATGAAAAATGGGGGCAAAAACAAAAGTGTTGCATTTATAATTTTGTTCAGTGTATATAAAAATAAAATAAAATAAAAAAAATTTCAAACTAGCACAGACTCACCAGTTCATTGCGTTCCTCTGACAGCAGTGCATTGCGGACTTCTAGTTTGCGGATAATAGCACTCAGTTCTGCGATTTTCAGTTGGAAACGTCGAGCGTCCTTCTCATCCAACTGCTGCATCTGGAAAACAAACCAACTGCAGGTTACTGGAAAAAAACACTCATCACTCGTATATTTTTTTAATGTTAATCTATCTATCTATCTATCTATCTATCTATCTATCAACCTGCAAGACTTCTTTAAACATCATCGACAAACATCAAAGTCTTGATATATATACACTTTTTATTTATTTTATTTCAATTCCATTTGGTGTTGCTGTATTTAGGAAATATTCCATTATGTCAGGTAACCGTAGAAACAGTCAGAGGAGGGAATAGAGTCAGAGCACTCTGGCGTGGCCACATCTGACAAAGAGCTGAAGGTCACTGATCAAATCCATCCTTTCTCCTGCAGAGAAAATGAAAGCAGCAGCTCCACCACAGCAGAAGCAGACCTCAAACCCACAGCAACACAAATACAGCCAGAGACACGGATGTTCTGCTGCAGGGTGTGAATACAAAGTGTGTGCATCCAAGCGTTTCCTAACAGCCCTGAGAAGGTGATATGTGGAACTGGGAAAGATCACACTCACACTCTCACCTTCAGCAGTTTGCTCTGTGCTGCATGATGACAGAGTGAAATGCCCATCTCACAGCTAAATCTATTTTTATAACTGTATATTTATATCATTATATATTTGACTAAACAATGGGCAACCCCAGGAGAGTTTAAACTTGTTGGAAATGAGTCATCATTTTTTAAACATTAAAAAACATGCCACAGAAATGATGAACAGCTGCTTTAAGACTAAACAATGATTTTCTTAGTACAATTAATATGTTGATACACCACACCGGTGAAACAAGTCTGTTATACAGCACTCAAATTATATTATTATTTTTTTTAAATAATTATTTTATTTGTCAAGGATGCATTCAATTAATCAAAAGTGACAGTAAAGACATTTATAAGGTTACAAAATATTGCTTTTTCAAATAAATGTTGTTCTTTTGAACGTGCTATTCATCAAAGAATACAAAAAAAAAAGAATATTCAGCTTCAAAAAAATGTCAGCATTGATAATAAATGTATCTTGAGCAGCAAATCAACACATTAGGATGCTTTCTGAAGAATCATGTGACACTGAAGACTGGAGTAATGATGCTGAAAATTCAGCTTTGATCACAGGAATAAATTACATTTTAAAGTATATTCAACTAGAAACAGTTATTTTAAATTGTAATAATATTTTAAATAATTGTAAATACTATTAAATTGCAATAAATGATAAACAGCTGCCTTAAAACTAACACGGCTTCTCTCAGTAAGTTAATATCATGATACACCACACCGGTGAATCAAGTCTGTTACACAGCGATCAAGCCATATGAAGAATAAAGAAAAAATTTAAAACTAGACTAATAAACAAGACAAATATATATATATATATTCCTACGCAACAAGAAGCACGGTGCAATCCCAAGAAACACAATTCCTTAAATGCAATTTAAGTTGCTTTGGATGAAATCCTCTGTAAAATGCATAAATGTAAATCCACTGTAAAGACGACGAATATTACAAGTTTCTTTGTTAGACTCCAGAGAAAGATTTAAAATAGAATATATGGCAAACTAAATAGGCCCTTATTCAAGTCGCAGCAGGAGACTCAAACCTAACAAGCACAAAGCCAAAACTGCCAGGCATTTGGCATTTAGAAATACAGTAGCTCATGCTATTAATGGTTTATTTAGGTGCAGAATATTAAATGCAATTAAGACTTAACGATGATGGCCAGAGTAATGTTTGGTTTGGTTGTTTTTGATGATCATTCTGATACAAACATTACTAACAGAAGTTAATTGAATAGAAACACTAAGCATTAAAAAGTTACTGCTGTTAATGAAAATCTGTCACTAATGTCTATAGACGAGTTTGCGCAGGCAATAAGAGGTGTAATAATGTGTGATGTAGGAAAGAACGGGACATTAGAGGCGTGCTGTCAAGCGTGAGGATCCCGAGACAGATCAGTGTTTACTCCAGCAGATGAAACAAGCAGCTGGACCAGCAATATTTTCCTCAAACCCAGATCTATTACATTCCTTGAACCTTTGCACAAAACTGTATTCACAATTCCAACCTGTCAATTAATCAAACACCTTTTTAGGGGCCATACTGCACACTTTTATAATGTTTTCTTTCTCTTGAAATCAAGCAAGGACAGTCTGCTGTGCATAAAGTTAATACCACATGCACATTAATGACATTTTTGATGTTCTTACTGTGGATTGGAATAAAAATCTTTTTAAAGGTTCTTCAAGGACTGAATAACAGCATAGCTGATAAATATTAAACAGTAGAGTACAACAGTCATTGACCACTTTTCCTATCGCCTTTGTAAGTGTTTTCCCCATTTATTTTCTCCATAGGCATTAAAAAAAATTTCAATAAAAAATAGAAGCCATTAACCCAAAACTAACCAGCTCCAAAATGAATAACAAAAACAATATGTTTTTGAAAGAGTCTCTAATGCTCACCAAGGCTGATAAAAATACAGTAAAAACAGTAATATCGTGAAATATTATTACAATTTGAAATAAGTAATTTCTATTTGAATATATTTTAAAACGTGATTTATTCCTGTGATGGTAAAGCTGAAATTTCAGCATCATTACTCCAGTCTTCAGTGTCACATGATTCTTAAAAATCATTTTTTGGTTCTTTATTTAATAGATACTTTTACAAGAACAGCATTTATTTCAAATAGAAACCTTTTGTAACATTAGAAATGTCTTTACTGTCACTTTAAATCAATTGAATGTGTTGTTGAGGAATGAAAGTATTAATTTCTTTCAAATAAAATAAAATAAAATAAAATAAAATAAAATAAAATAAAATAAAATAAAATAAAATAAAATAAAATAAAATAAAATAAAATAAAATAAAATAAAATAAAATAAAATAAAATAAAATAAAATAAAATAAAATAAAATAAAATAAAATAAAATAAAATAAAATAAAATAAAATAAAATAAAATAAAATAAACATTCAAAAACCCCACATTTTGACTGGTAGTCTACAAAGCATTCAAAAAAACAAATGTACAAAACTGTATATTTAACAACTTTTATGACTGAATGAACTACTCATTTCACAATCTCTTGACACAAACAAAAAAAGCATAACAAATATAAAACCATTTGACTGTAATTCATTGAAAAGATCTTGTATTTGAAGTTTAATGCATAATATCCAAACATAGATAGATATGTTTTTTTCTAGTACACTTTTATACTAGGAAATTGGCATGACTTTTTAAAAACCAACATGAATTGGCTTTTAAACACAGAAAAAAAGGGGTTTAAAATTGTACCTTTTGGGGTACAACAGCTTGTCCCTGGAGCAGTACCCTTAAAAGGACATATTTGTACCTTTTTTACCCCTAATAGGTACATATTAGTACCTTAGAGTAGTAATACGTACCTTTAAGGTACTAATATGTACCTATTAGGGGTAAAAAAGGTACAAATATGTCCTTTTAAGGGTACTGCTCCAGGGACAAGCTGTTGTACCCCAAAAGGTACAATTCTGGCCCCTTATTTTTCTGTGTGAAGAATCATATACCATCACCTAATAACTTTGGAGCTCACGCTAGAGCTGTCTTGAAGACTTTACATGTTATTGCTCAAAAGCAGTTTGTGAAGAATATGAATGAGACTTTCTGAAAACAGACTGTTGTGCTTTATATTGCTATAAATCTGGGTTGAGGAAAACGGATCCGAGCAGGTGAGCAGAGTGAAAGCAGAAGTACAGCAAGCAGTGAGGTTTAGTAATGAAGGAGAGGTGCTTACAGGGTTAGCGGTGTTCTCTGCTGCGTCCCCTGCAGCGGGTGAATAAGGGCCCTCTCGTCTGGGGCTGGAGTCTCGCAGCAGGGCCAGCTGAGTGTCTACAGCCTGTTTCTGCTGCTGTAGTTTCCACGTGTGGCCCGCCTGAGCGCTGAGCTCTCTCTCCAGCCCACAGACAGCGCGCTCCTTTAGTTTAATCTCATCCATCTACAGGACAGAACACAGCACAGTCACACACATTCTGCCTTAAACGGGACACAGTCGAAGTAAGAATACATAAAACATGACCGGCAGTCCGCAGGAGGAAACACAGTTACCACTTTCACTCTGGACAGGAAATCACACGAAAGTCCAGGGATATTTTAGAATCATTGACATATAATTATAGACTTGATTTTGTTTTATTAGTTTTTATTTTCCATTTTAGTTAGTTTTAGCATTTTTTTTTGTGTGTATATATATAATTTTTTTTTTTTCTTTTCTTTTCTTTTTTTTTTTTTTTTTTAAATATGTATATATATATTTTTTGGTCTTTATAGTTATTAATTTTTAGTTTTTAGTCAGTCTTAGTTTTTTTGGTACATCAGGTTGAACTAAATGAAAATCAGAAACGTTCCTTTGGCAACTATCTGAATCAAAATAATTAAAAAATATATATATTTTATTTTAGTTAATGTTTCTTATTTTAAGTAAAACATTTTTTATAGTTTATTAATTAATTAATTCATCCCCCCAAAAACATAACATTTAGTTTTTATTCATTTTTATTTCAGTTTAAGCTATTTGAGTACATCAAATCAAACTAAATGAAAATGAGAAATGTTGCCTTGGTGACTAGCTGACATAATAATAATAATGGTAATGATGATAATAATAATGATGATAATAATAATAATATTTATTCCAGCATATTCCAATAATATATTCCAATATTCCAGCATTTCTTTATTTTTTTTAATTCTTTTTTTATGGCTTTAGTTTTAATTATTGGTCTATTTATTTATTTGCATTTTATTTCCCAAAATCCATAAAATGTCTATACAGTTTGTATGAATTTTTATTTCATTTTTATTTTAAGTTATTTTAGAACATCACGTTAAATTACATGAAAATTACCTTAAAATATATTAAAATTATGGTTGTAGTTTAATGGTTTAGCCTACAGAAAGCTGATTTTCCAGAAGGCTAAATTAACGCACTTATGCACTGCTTTATTTATTTAGCTAGTTTTACTATTTATATATATATTTTTTTTTAAATGAAAATCAGAAACGTTCCTTTGGCAACTATCTGAATCAAAATAATTAAAAAATATATATATTTTATTTTAGTTAATGTTTCTTATTTTAAGTAAAACATTTTTTATAGTTTATTAATTAATTAATTCATCCCCCCAAAAACATAACATTTAGTTTTTATTCATTTTTATTTCAGTTTAAGCTATTTGAGTACATCAAATCAAACTAAATGAAAATGAGAAATGTTGCCTTGGTGACTAGCTGACATAATAATAATAATGGTAATGATGATAATAATAATGATGATAATAATAATAATATTTATTCCAGCATATTCCAATAATATATTCCAATATTCCAGCATTTCTTTATTTTTTTTAATTCTTTTTTTATGGCTTTAGTTTTAATTATTGGTCTATTTATTTATTTGCATTTTATTTCCCAAAATCCATAAAATGTCTATACAGTTTGTATGAATTTTTATTTCATTTTTATTTTAAGTTATTTTAGAACATCACGTTAAATTACATGAAAATTACCTTAAAATATATTAAAATTATGGTTGTAGTTTAATGGTTTAGCCTACAGAAAGCTGATTTTCCAGAAGGCTAAATTAACGCACTTATGCACTGCTTTATTTATTTAGCTAGTTTTACTATTTATATATATATTTTTTTTTTAAGTGAAAGTGACATGACGTGACATGTGGCCAAGTATGGTGACCCATACTTGGAATTAGTGCTCTGCATTTATCCCATCCAAAGTGCGCACACACACAGCAGTGAACACACACACACCGTGAACACACACCCGGAGCAGTGGGCAGCCATTTATGCTGCGGCGCCCGGGGAGCAGTTGGGGGTTCGGTGCCTTGCTCAAGGGCACCTCAGTCATGGTATTGAAGGTGGGAGAGAGCGCTGTACATTCACTCCCCCCACCTACAATCCCTGCCGGTACGAGACTCGAACCCGCAACCTTTGGGTTACGAGTCCGACTCTCTAACCATTAGGCCACGACTTCCCCCGTCGTGGGGGGAAACTATATATTAAATAAATATATAGTTATTTATTTAAAATTGCCGAGTGCACCTTTAAGATTTATTTAAGGTTTATTTCCAAAAGCTGTCACTGGGGAAGAACCCATCCAAAATACCTTAGGGTATATTCACACCTGTCTTGTTTGGTTTCGTTTTCCCCTTTGGTGTGGATCTTTTGGGCAGGTGTGAATACAGCAATCGCACTTGGGTGCGCAGCAAACAACTGTACCGAGACTCAGCTGAAGAGGCGGTCTTGGTCCGCTTCCAAACGAACTCTGGTACGGTTGAATGGATGAACCAATGAATGGATGACCTTAAAGGGATAGTTCACCCAAAAATGAAAATTTGATGTTTATCTGCTTACCCCCAGGGCATCCGCAAGTGAACTAGCGGACTTTCCTGGTGTGAATACACCCTTATTTACCTCTAAATGGAGCATATTACTACCTAAAGTGTACATATTAGTACCTTTTGAACAGTTTCTGCTCCAGTAACAGCTGTGTCTTTTTTTTCTGACAGTGCATAAATGGTATAAAGTATAGGAGTCCAAATGCAACAAATCCTTGCAAAAGTGCTTCTGCACACCTACACAACCTGTAGAGAATCAGGCGTTTCTGTGCTATTGGATGTGTTCTGACACTCAGAGCACGCGCCACGTCTATAGGAACAAAGTGATCCCATCGTACTTGTGTATCAGTAAGAGAAAGACCGTATAAATCCATTTCATAAACTCCTCACAGCAACTAAATAGCAGCAAACAGAAGCACCACTCAAAGAAATGAACTGCGCTGCTTGCTTTCTCTGTCTTGATGTTCTCCCTCTCAAATACACACATCCATTTATAGCTACTGTACCTCTTGTGATTCAGTTCTCTGAGCGAACCAATAGAGATTTTTCAATTCCTTTTACGTTTGGACATGCAAATGGAAAATCTTTAGGCTGACCTTTCACAAATCACAGCTCTAGTAAATCACCTAACTGGAAAAATGGCCTCATGTACAGTCTAGAAATAGTTCACACAGACCTTGAACAGCAGTTCAAAAGAAGCATTACACTCCAATAATGCTCTGATTCAAACACCGCATAAGATTTATACATCTCAGTTTCTAAAACCTGCATGGAAATGGTAATTAGCTGAATATCTTTGACAGTTAAAGTGTGAACTGATGGACTTATCAAATTCTTTCAAACTCTCACTGAAAAGGGAGAGACTGTGGCTAGTTGTCACACTTTTTACTCCAGTGAATATTTTTCAGGTTTATTTCTGAAAATCAATTTTTGTACAGACACATATCTTTAAGTCTTTCTACAAAATAACCTAATGAATATTTATATCCTTAGAAAAAAAGGTACCATTCACTGAATCGCACTCAACTCGAATGTTTTTTTTTTTAATGAAATTAATTTTGTTGTTTTTTTCCCAGCATACCAATCAAACTTGACAGTAAAGACATTTAAAATGTTACAGATGATCTTTATTTCAAATGCTATTCTTCTGAACCTTCTACTCAAAGAAACCTGAAAAAATGTGCATTACGATTTCCTCAAAAATATTAAGCAGCACAAGCCTGTTTCCAACTTTTCCGACTTTTTTCTTGCAATTCTGAGTTTACATCTTACAATTCTTACTTTGTTTCTCACAATTCTGAGATACAAAGTTGGAAGGAGATACAAGCTCAGAATTGCATGATAAAAAACTCATAATCCTGAGAAAAAATATAAACTCAGAATTTTGTCTTTTTTGTGCAGAATTCTGAGTTTATTTCTCACAATCCAAAATTGTGCGTTAAATGGAAAACAGTTGTTTTAAACTGTAATAATATTCACAATATTACTGTTTTTACTGTATTTTTTATTAAAAAATGCGGCCTTGGTACTAAAAAAAAAACTACTGTATTTTTAAATGTAAAGAGTAAAACAATGATGAAACAAAACAATCAATGAAACAGCAAATACAGAAAAGATAACATTGTGACAACTAGCCCCGGTAAACATTCAAACCCCCTCAGTTGAAATCTCTGTAGAGACACTGTATATATATAATTCTTCACCATACTGAAGAAGATACAACTGTTTAATGAAGGAAAGAACACATCTTTCTGGTGTTCAATGACTCATTCTCTCTGTCAGGTGACTCACATTGACACGCCCACTGAAGGCGTTACCACAGCGACCAGAGCATCTCACAGGAAATCTCAGTGTGTGCGTCTAAGTTTATCTGTGTTATATAAAGCGCTACATGGCTCGGTGGGAAAATTAGGTCCTGTTCTCTTATATGGCATCCCTGCGGCTATAGAGAAAGACACTTATTCAGCATAAGTGCACATTACACAACACATTAGCATTTTAAACACACTCTTTCCATGAGCTTCATGAATACGTTGATTATGATGTGTGCCATTACATGCGCCTCACTGTTTCCTTGGTGATTCATGTGCATGATGAATTAATTTAATCAAGAAATATCAGCCGTGGACATTCAGTATCCGGGCTCCGGGCCAGACCGCAGGGCTCCAGACCCGTGAGGGACGGACACCAAACTCCTGCCGGTGCGCTGCTTAACATGGATTTGAACACAGCAAGCCCTGCTGCTCAGAGGAAATGTCCTCATTTTTCAATTTTCCTTCATCAAATGGGGTTATCATAGGACCGTGCTTTGAATGTGAAGCCAACCAGCACGAATATGCATTTATTATTAAATATCATGCCTACAGTACTTGATTCTGATTGGTTAACTGCAGCATTCTGCAGTCAGATAGTTTTGCATAATGGCTGCTAAACAGTATATTTGACAGTTTTTTCCCCTGTGCTGTGCTAGTTTCATATCACTCTACAGTCTTTTTCTTCTCACATAAATAATTATAACTCAGATAATTATTTCATAAACATTTGAATTTTTACACTGCATTTTGTCAGTCACTTTGTTCTCTTTTAGCATTGATCCAAGAAGCCCTTCCCATAATGAATCCTCATCGGACTAAACCAATATTATATTAAATAAATTAAATTAAATTAAATTAAAAGAGAAACATTTAAATCATTTAGGTTGAGAATCAGTTATTAAATGACAAATATCTAACGATACACAGGGTAAACCATAAGAAGCTTTAAAACGTACTATATTTGAATTAATCTTCCTGTATAAAAAAACTATACTATACTATTATATAAGTGCAAATATAGTTATTAGTTTTTTATTTATTTATTGACATTTGTCATCCTGTAAAAAAAGGCCAAAAAAACTATATATATATATATATATATATATATATATATATATATACACACACACACACACACATAAAATTGTTTTTATGGCCTTTCATACAGGATGACAAATGTGTAAAAAAAAATTATATATATATAATTTATTCATATTTTTATTAATGTGACAACAACAACAACAAAAATAATAATGATAATTACAATAATAATAATCATCATCATAATAATTGTGGAGCATGCACCAACAAATATGTTTTGTCGATGGGATCACTTCTGGACTAGTGTTAATGTGCGTTATTGTTAACATAAAACAACTCACTTTTTTTTCTGAGAATATTTAATGATGTAAAGCCTCTCTAAACAATACACCAGGCTGATCCGAACTCCCTCAAACGGCCGAGGCACAGCTATCTCCTCAGAAAAGGCGGGACAGCTGTAATCCACCTTCCCTCGTGAGTCTGAGCCCGTCTCTAATTGACATCTCAACGCCTCAGACGACTGAGTCTCTCTTTCATGTTTCAGACTGCGTCTCCTTCTCTGAAACTAATCCTGTTACGCCTCTTATCCACGGACTCAACATTATTTACCCAGCCTTTAAACACGACCCATTCACACTCACACATGCGTAATAAACTTACAGTCTGCATGCAGAGGATTGACACATTTGAACTATGAAGAGAATCTCACTCCAAGTTTCCAAGGCACTAAAACAAATATTGCCATGACTTAGCTGATGTGTAATTTTCTACTCAGTATTACAAATTAACATGCATTATTAGTTCTGCCATTCCATCTGCTGATGCTAGTGGCACAGATATTACACACTTTATTAAACTCATAAACAAAATCTATCTTGTGTAAAATGATAAGAGAGAAACTATGTTGAAAAATGTGACTTATGTTTGCCTATGTAAAAACAGACTGCCATGTTGCTAAAGTTTGCCTATGTAAAAACAGACTGCCATGTTGCTAAAGTTTGCCTATGTAAAAACAGACTGCCATGTTGCTAAAGTTTGCCTATGTAAAAACAGACTGCCATGTTGCTAAAGTTTGCCTATGTAAAAACAGACTGCCATGTTGCTAAAGTACCGTGGGTGGTTGGCAGTTTTGCCATATTCAGAATGTTTTTAACATGCTGCTATGAGCTTGCTAGAGTGGTATGGTTAGGTGGATGTTTACTGTAAAAATTATATGATCAGTAAGTCATGGCAGCTTATGTTTTTCACATTACTTTAACTCATCAAAATATGTTGAGCAATTTCAACTTCAACTTTTTTTTTTTTTTTTTCAACTTGATTTTTAAGTCAGTTTCATGTAATTTAAGTTCAAATGATTTGCACAACCAAGTTGATTATACTTAAAAATTCTAATTCAGCAACTGAATTAAAGCTTGAAATTGAAATAGGTGGACTTTATTTACAGTGTATATGTTATATATGAGTACAAATAAGTAAATAAATCCCCCCCAAAAAATGATAAATGAAAAATCTATAAAAAAATACATATGGATAAAAATAAATAATAAAAATAAACAAAATAAAAATAAATGAAAAACAAAATCTTTCAAATAGTGTAAAAACTCAATAACTGAAATGTATTTGCTGTGTACCCAAAAAGGGATTACATGCTGAGATACTAGCAATGTTCTTTTTATTATTATAAAGTGCAAAATACATAAATACATACATACCCACCCCATATTAGGTAGTTTTCTTTATTAGGAAATAGACTTGTAAGAGTAGGCTATTTCACATTTGCATCTGTGTAACAAATAAAGAGTCCTGCTCATGTAAATAAGGCATTTTCTGGAGACTCAGCACTATTTAAAACAACATCCCGCTACTTAATGTCCAGCATTCCCCTTTGGATTGCACCAGATGCCCTCCCAACAATTTCAGTATTCAATGTGTTCCTCACATCACTCTCAGACTGTGTACCAACAACGCATATAAATGCACGTACACCAAGGCCTTCCACGTTCACATAATATGAGAAAATGACCTTGATTGATGTTTCACTTCAACCCAGACCAGAATAAATCCCATTATTTAATTTAACCGAGATCCGAACGTCTCTCTTTCATTTAAAATCACACAGGCACAGTGTCTCTCCCTCCCATCAGATCATTTCTATAGCTGGTGCTGATGTCATCACTGCAGCTGACCAATCAGGAAACGCCTTGTGTGATACATCATTCTGCCATTTCATTCTTTCTCTTTACTCTCTCATTATTTCAGCTTACTGCCATCATGTGTTCAATGCTTCTCTTCATTTATCCATGTGTTGCTATGAGGTTGCTAGGTGGATGCTGGGTTGTTATTGAGTTCTACTAGGTGGCTGCTTGCATGCTGATTTTTTTCTTTTTATACTACCAGATGAAAATCAAAAGTCTGATTGCTTAGAAAACTAACATCAGACCTCTCCTCAAACAGCTGCATGACTTGAGGCATCTTTCTAGCTGGTAACACAAACAGTGCTTGCTTCAGCAAAAATCTCTAATGATGGGCTTGCTTTGTTGTTTTGGTTGGGTGGTCTGTCCTGTCCATAAAGGACAGTGGTGGACTTGTATCAGCACACACACACACACACACACATGACATGTTCACCTTGGCATGTCCTGCCACCCTGCTCGCTAAACGTGATTATCTGATTAACATCCCCAGCTGGCCCTGCAATACAATAAATAATCCAAAGATCAATACATCCTCAACACACAACGATGAAACAGGCCTCTAATCGCATACAGACCTTCTGCATTCACAACTCACCAGATAATAATACACCAGTAACATTTATTCAATAGCTCTACAACGAGTTAATAGAATGGGACAAGATTAGGGACAGACAAGTGGACATAAATGTTTATGGGGGTGAGAAGTACTACCAAAATCTCAAAAAGGTATGAGTAATTATATAATCTCGAAATAATGGGCAAATGCAATAAAAAAAAAAGATACGATTGTATATTACAGTACTGCTATATATTATATAAAAAGTACTACAATATAACAACATAACTGATTTATTATATATAGCAATATTAGTATAAAATTGAATATATATATATATATATATATATTAATACAACTTTATATAATTACATATTGCTATAAATAAATATATATATATATATTAGGGGTCGACCGATTATCGGTATCTGACATTTTCAAAGCAAATTTGAACAAATTCGAGATATTTTAAAATCATTTAAAGAAAGTTTTTGTCAGAGCCTTGTTATTCTTAATTTTGACATAAATTTTCATTTTTACACTAGACATATATATCAGTTCAAAATATCAGTTATCAGTCCACTTGATTAGTAATAATCGATATCGGCAGTGGCCCTGAAAAACACCTATCGGTCAACTCCTAACATATCAATTAAATTAAAAAATAATTTTTGGCACAATTTTGTTCAATTGAATTGAATTGAATTGAACAATTTTCTATTTACTTGAATGACACATTTAAAAAATATATATATTATTCATAACAAAAGATAGATACATGCAAACAAGCATTACTCAATGTTTTGTTGCTCTGTCATGTAAAAACGTAAACCTATAAATATATCTACCATATACACAGCCCTAAATATCCATACTTCTCAAAAAATAGTGAAACATCCTGCATCTTCTCCATCACTTGGGTCATCTCTACTACACATATCATCCATAGTCCTGACTCAACGCTGTTTTCCACAATATTTCTCACATTTAGTAAGTCCTGAAGCGATATAGAGTAGATCGCTCAGCCACACGAGAGCGATCGATACCAGCGGCCACTGACTGCAGAGATATTTTCATACTCCAGGAAAAAAACAGATGGCAAAAAGCCCAGAACAAGAGAGGCTCTGAAGGGAAGAAAGCAGCTTCACTTTAAAGTGTAGTACACAAGGACACACACTGCCATTTTAAGATACACACGTAGGCTAAATATAAAATGTGAACCAACTGATATAAAACTTTGAAGCTTTAGTGGGGGATTTGGAGGGAAAATCTTTACTTTAAGCCCTGCCTTAGAAACATTACTGACCAATACTACCTTAGCAACTGTTGCCGCCCTCCATATCAGACAACTTTTACGCTTTCTAAAACATGTCTGTGTACTGTAAATCTTGTGTTTTCAGATCATCTTGAATGGATTTTGACAGAAATTATCCAAAGGTGCAGTACTGGAGCATTTGTACCCAGACAATGTACCCAGAGAGAACATAAGCAACATTTTTTCCGCTTGTATAAACCTTTAACTAAATCTTTTTAAAATAATACACAGTGTATGGCAGGGAATTATACTCAGTTTCAACATCAGTAAAAACACCCACATTTGCTCCAAGGTAAATAATTGTTTCCTTGATACTGATTTGCAGTGTTTGCTGTTTTTAAATCACTTTACTGCATAATTTATTTATTTAAAGAAAAAATGTGGATAAAATGTGTCATAATTCCTTCCAGCCCACACAAGAATAATAGCCAAACACTTTATAAACACTTCTGACTGAAAATCAAGCATCGCATTAAACTCTGTAGTTGAGGTGGCTTATAAAGCTTGTCTAAGTAGGAAGGAAAAAAAGAAAGAAAAAAAAAGATTAAAATAAAATAAGAAGGCGGGGCTTAACAAGCAAGGGGCGGGGCTTCAATCAACTGATTTGAATTTGAATAGAACTTGTACAGCAATTTGAATTCTCACAGAAGTGTGTTGTAATCATTAAGGGAATTTTTGCTAAATAAACGCAAATTAATAATTCCTTTCATCAAATTATATGACTGACCAATAGGAACGTTTGCAGTTTCCATCATGGCAACACCCATGTAAACTGTGTGAAGCTCTGCCAGTTAACAAAAGATTTTCATTCAGCACATTAACTGCACAGACAGTCCCTGTGGAGAAACCTGGGGTAAGTGTTCTGTTCAACCTGTACATCTTTAATTATCAGCTGCCACCAAAGCACCCAACCGACTGAGTCATTAACTGACAGATGAATTGATTGATTAATAGTGCATGTGCTAAAGCGTATTACGCACCAGTCTGCGGATCTCTCTTTCACACTCTCTCTTGATGCGGTTGATTTCCTCCTGGTGGAGATGGTAGACGCTGCGGATCTCGGTGGCTTTGATCTTGTCGGCTTGAACGGCCACGCTTAACGCCTCCTCCATCTGCCTCTTGACCAACTTCAGCTCGGAGATCTCCTGCTGCAGTCGCATGCGCTCCCCTTCGAAAGTCCTCCTGCACTCCTCTCGCGCCTCCGCCATCAGCGCAGACTTCACCTGTGGCGGCAGAGATAACATATGACAATTATATTCAATATCGGTATGTTTTTGTACTTCATTTTACTTCCATGCCAATGGTACCTTATCGGTGGATCCATCTCGGAGGGCACTGACGAGTGCCTGGAGCCTCTGGATCTCTCCGTCTTTGATCTTAATGACCCGCACCAGTTCGGACTCGTGCTGACGTAGGAGTGTTTCCCGAAAGCTGTGGAGCTCCCGAAGTTTCTCCTCATGAAGTTTGGCTTTTAACTCAGTCACCACCACCGTGGACTTGTGCTGCTCGTGACGGACCTCCTGAGACTTCTCCCTTTCCAGCTTACTGACCTGAGGAAACAGATGTTAACTTTACTAAAATAGATGGGATCACTTAGAGACTTTTTGACAGACTTTAAACACTGAAATCAAACAATGCATTTAATTGACAGTATGGTGCTATCTCACGCTATATATTTGGATATATATTTGTAAAGTTGAAGGAATATTTTATATGTAGTATTCTAAAAAAAACAATGGAATATAAATAATTGGAAACAATTAATTAAATATGGTATAACGGATAATGAACATCGAGTCATTGTTTATGCAACGCAACGCTGCACTACAGCTGTGGGCAATGTTCCATAATTCAGTGCAGTGGAGAATATATTAAGCGTGTCCTAAAAATAGGAGAGTTATTGTGTCAGGACATGACCCTGCAAGGGGATCACATCAGGACACGTCTTCTCTGTTCTGACACAATCTGACACATGCAGCCACAGGCAAGCAATAGACAACAACGCTAGTAACAGAACAAAGACATGCCATCTTGAAATTCAGACACAAAACAATATTTCAAATTAAAAATACCCAATTTTAGGCCCTGCACTTATGAAACAGATACAGAAGAGAAGGTATTTGTGAATTAAAGGCAATGAAGGACACTGAAGGATGAAACTGAACCTACATTACTGTCTTGAGCTCAATGTGTCAGCAAAACATAACCTGCAAAACAGATCTGACATAAATTTTTTTAAAGAGTAATGATTCTCAAAGGCAAAAAATTATGCAGTTAAGTACATATGTACAGAAGAAAGAGCATTCGAGGACGTACCACAGTTTGATAATAACTGCACTATGCAGGGCTCAATAGTGCAAGTTTTTCAAAATGTGTGAGATATGTAAATTGAAAATAAATAAATAAATATGAGCGAGCGTGTATTAACAATGCAACTCGGCGCTGTTTCGGACTCGCATTCATGCCAAGATTCATGCAAGATAATTGTAATAGTGCATATTCTGACAATAGCAAAGCATTGGCATTTTCAAAACAAGAATACACAACTAGTGTATTTCTGGCTTGCTTACAATTAAAAGTTCCCCATTATGCATAAAGTTGATTTTTTTTCCTGGTTATTATTGGTATTCTGAAACAGTATTGTGACATGTAATAGGCTATTGCATCTGGCATTCAATTCAATGTAAACACTTTTTGCTTTTGTCTGGGCTGTCCCATCAAAGAAAAGAGAGACTAAGAATATTATTTAACATATTATTCAATATAACTGTTATAGACTATAGGTTTTACTAGTATCGGTTCAATAATCAGTTAGCTTATTAGTACTGTTGTATTCTAATAAAATGTTTCCTTGTAACCCTTTATTAAAAATAATAAACACATTATCAACGCAGAAGAAAACCATTTTCTGGTAATGTGCGAGACTTCCAGTTTATAAGCCGCTGTAGGGAAATAACGAGAAGAATAACAAAGTGTAGTAAACGGTCAAACGGTTTGCACTACAAACCAGTGTGTTCATAATTAAGATAATACATTAAAGGAGACATATTATGCCCCTTTTTACAATATGTAATATAAGTCTCTGGTGTCCCCAGAATGTGTCTGTGAAGTTTCAGCTCAAAATACTCCACAGATCATTTATTATATCATTTTGAAAATGCCTATTTTGAGTGGAAGCAGAAACACAATATTTTTCATGCCTGTCTCTTTAAATGCAAATGAGCTGCTGCTCACCGCCCCCTTTTCCAGAATAGAGCTGTGCCATTACAGCTCGTACCTGCTAAAAACATCTGTTTTGGTTCTGATTATCATGTTTATCGCGCTGAAATCATGCGTTTTAAACCACATCTACGGTTTTCTGAGCGCACACATCCGAAGCACATGCACAGAAAGCGGCTGTCACAGCATGTGAGTACTAAACTAAGTTCTCATTCACAAATAAGTTTACGTTAAAACACACGAGTTACAAAATACAGTCAGTTATGTCTGTGAAGGTAAACAGCTGGGAAATAAATCGCATGTTTATTTTAGATCTGTGTGGCAGCAGCAATATACAGTAAATAAATCAATAAATGCACTGCTCTCTTGTCTCCTCTGAGGCTGGGACTGTAAATAGTGTTCTGTGCTCGTCTGTGCAGCCAATGACAGAACAGTTAGCATGTTTTGCTCAAACTTTCGCCATGGGATGCTTGCGAAAACACAATAACGGCTCCGTGGGTGTAAACTTACAGATTAAGGGGCGGTAATATTATAATGAGATCCCTTTGCCACGTCACCAAGGGAGCGAAATCAGACACGCTCGTTTTCTCAGACGCTTGCAGAAAAAGGCTTACCTAAACAAAGTGATTGGGTTAATCTTTTTCACGTTTCCTTGGTTGGTAGATGCACCAGGGACCTGATTATAGCACTTAAAACCTGGAAAAGTCAGATTTTCATGATATGTCACCTTTAAAATAATATGGTAAGAAACACCAGTTTGCAAAATGAGCTGTTCTGTTCAGCTAAAAAATAGCTGGAAGAATGACATCGGAAGCCAGACACATTCAATTTACAAATGCCCACTCTTACGGGAAAAAATAAGGTGGATAGTTTTTTAATATGCTCCTAAATATTTAAACTTAGGAACACATGCTCCTTTGGGGAAAAAAGTATGTATCAAGTCTTGCTATGACATTATTTTGCCCATTTTATCACTCTCCAAGACAAGAATTGTAAATCTGAGCATGCTGACTTTTCCTTCACAAGCCACATGATTTTAGGTATATCTGTAGTACAAGCTGTGGAGAAGTTGAATACTTATGTTGAATACTTTCCTAACCCAATACGCAACAATAATAGACATGCCTGCCTTACCAAACACCACTAAAAAAACAAGGTTGGAGTCTGAAGGAATGTCTTTAATGTTAAGAGCAGAAAAAGTCTCTACTCCGCTGCCTTTTATTAATCTATCTCTGCTCGCTGGCAGCCAGATGGAGGCAGTAACCCTGAGGTGAAATGATATAGCTGACACCACACCACCCTGGACCAGAACTGGGTCAGACGGTCACTGGACACTTTCGTCTGTTTTCAAAGGATTAAAACAGCAAAGAGAAGTAATTTTGGGCCTACAGGGAGTTTGCATTTTAATGCAGTGTAAGAGAGCATGTGGAGACGAGGTTCGAGTCCAGTGAGAGTCAGCGGTGCTGGAGGCTGAGATCCCATTAGCCTGTGGTGAAGAACCAGCCAGCCATGACCTTAAATTAATGTTCAGGGTTCAGTATCAGTTTAGAGCGCTATTGACAGCATTTGTGGCATAATGTCGATAAAGACAGAAAATAATTTATCATTTTCAAAATGTAGTCATTTTCTGACTTACAAAGTGAATTCAAAAATTTGAATTCATTTTTATGGTAAGAAATTATTAACACAATAAAAATAAAAAGTACCTTTTAACTTTTATTATTTATTTCTTTTTTACCATTTCATATAATTTTATTTTATTTCATGAGTAAAGCAAAGGTTGTAACACAAATTTTCAATAATATGTTTAAAATATTGACTAAAATCAATACATTTATTTATTATCCTAATAACCTAGTGGTATAAAAAAATGAGAGGTACTTTTTTATTCAAAACTAGTTTTAAAAAATAATAACACTAATAAAAGGACAAACATTATTTTTTGACATGTTAGACCTAACCAATGAATGAATGAATGAATGAATGAATGTATGTTTTACAAGCCTCACTTTTCTTTGCACTAGACAGACAGACAGACAGACAGATAGACAGATAGACAGATAGATAAGTCAAGCTTCACATTTCTTCTTTTAAACCCACTGAAATTATTTTCAGTGGTAATCAACGTTATACCACAAATGCTGTGAATAGAGCTTAACTATTATTCAACCCAGAACAGATCTTTATTTAATGTAAAATAAATAATGCATTACCAAAACAGAGCAGCTTATCAGAACAGACTGTGGCACATTATTTGTAATGTGGCCTCTCTATCACAGCAAGATAAAGTGCAAAAAAATAAATAAATAAAAAAAATAAAAAAAAATACAATACAATACAATACAATACAATAAAATAAAAAAAATAATAAAATAAAATAAAATAAATTATACAGACATGTGAAGGATCCACAAATGGCCGTGCAGTGGAGACAGGGTTGCACTAGGTTGGAAAACTCTTTTATGCCAGTCTTTGATGTTTGAAGGAAGCAAAAAACAATGGCATAGAAAAACATAAAAAACATCTGAATCTCAGCCTTCCTTCACTGACAGACATCATCTTGACATTTTGCTCTGAGGGAGACTGAAACAGGGGTCAGGAAATAGGACTGAAACTAGGAAAAAAAATGTAATGGAAAAAGTGGCCAAAAAAATTCAATTTTCTCAAAAAACACAGTACTCTATAACACAACATTCTCTCCCACGTACATAAAAATCATTTATAAAGCTGCAAAAATGACTTATGACCAACATATGACCAACCAAATTTGCATATAGGCACCTATTCAGTACAAATTTATCGTACAGTTTGAACTACAACAGTATGTGAAGGTTAATCAATCAGAACAGACTTCATTTGCATATCTTCAAAGGTTCAAGAGCAAACACCACCTGTTTAATTCTAATGGTCAGGAAACAGCCATGAACTTTGACTCTTTGACTCATGAACTCTTGAAAAAAAAAACAAAAAAAACATTAACTATAACTCGGAGTTAAAAAATCTCCATAAAAACAGTTTTATCACAAAATAAGAATGAAGATTTATATATATATATATATATATATATATATATCAATCCGCTTTAATGCACTTAACAAAATATCAAAAGCAGTCAAATGTCAAAAGTTGTGATTTTAATGAAATCGACAATCTGCAAAGGATATGAAAAATTTGTTCAAATACTCAATTTAATGTCAAAGACCTTTACATAAGCACAAGTTTTTAAATAAATAAATTAGCTTTTTCACAAAATCTGTAATTTTTTGTCAGTTTAGATGTAGTAAAACACTCACAGATGATGCAGAAAACATCTGGGTCATGTTTGTATTTTTTTCTTATATTTTTTAATACTTCTAACCTTGAAATCAGGATTAGGCATAAAAATGTCTTCACAATAATCCATACATGTGAGAATCGGCAGAAAATTGAGCAAATACTTTTAAACCGACTCAGAGGAAGACAGAAATCATGTCTTCGTTTTTCTGGTGATTAAGGAATAAAACAAGACTTCACCTTGCAAATGGTTGTCGAAAGCAACAATGCTACAAAATGCACATCATATTTTGTGAAAAAGTATGAAGTGCTACAGCAAAACAGACATTTTTGGAAGAGCATCCCAAAATTAGCAATAAACAAGTATTGGATTTCATTCATCAGATACAGTGCATTTCACAAGTGGATTTCACAAGAAAAAAAATGTATAAGGTCAAGTAAAGACATTTCTCACTCATAATAGCAATCCATGCCTCAAAACCATGGTATAACCAGATATCGCGTTTGGTCTCGTTCTGTATCGCGTATCTTGTGTCAGTGTCTGCGCTTGCTTGGCCATTTGTTGTGAAAAAATAAGGAAAGCGTGTTCAAGCGCCAGCAGAAAACAGTGTAAAGAAATAGTCTTTGAGAGAAGCAGTCTTTTTCAGCGGAAGTTAAAAGCAGCTTGTAAGTGTATTTATTTCTTGTCTCATTAGTGTTTAGTGCAGTTGTCGTTGCTAGGAAACGCTTGTTTTATTTACTGTGTGGGGACGTGTTTGGTCTCGTTCTGTATCCGTATCTTGTCAGTGTCTGCACTTGCTTATTTTTTTTTTTTAAATGTGTATAGTAGTGTTTATAAAGTTTTAGCTTTTAGTTTTGGATCTGTTTTTAGTTGTTTTAATACTACAATTGATTGCTTCTGTTGTCCTCATTTGTAAGTCACTTTGGATAAAAGCGTCTGCTAAATGACTAAATAAATAAATAAATAAAACCCCCACCAAACCTCTGCTTTCTGCTCGACTCCACCAAGCAGTTGTGAGTATTTACAGACGGAGACATGCCGTGTGAGACACCAGCACAGTCTCTTCCATCATACATGAAGAGTATTGTTCATTCAGGCCTAACAACAGTAGAGACAGCTCCTATGTCCCCTATACTGTCAGTCTAAGGAAGCCCATCACAATAGCTGCATTGATGCATGCTGTTAGCAGCAGTCTGACGGCACATCTATGTGGATCTGACAGTTCTCACACAGTGCTGCCTGCGCTGTCACTGCGCTCACCAAAACCACATCTTTATTTTCATGGGTGTGCATGCTGACGGCCTGAGAACTAGCCTGTATGCTCATGGTTCATTTCTGAATCACATGCCAAGTCTAAGAAATCATCTTGTGCTTGACAGTGGTAAAGTGTGGTGTTTATATAAGGGCACTTAACTTGAATTGCATCTTACAATATCTTAAAAGGGATAGTCAGGGTTATTATTGTTGACTAAAACCATTAAAATATATTTGTTCACTGAAATAAAACATAAATGCAAGAAATATTTACGCGCACACGCACACGCGCACACACACACACACACACACACACATTTTTTTTATGAAAAAAAAAAACTCAAAACGAAAATTAGAAGTGGTAACTAACTAAAATAAGTTTGGAATGCAGCACTAAAACTACTAGGAAAAATTAAAACATAAATAAATTAAATTAAATGTATAAATTAAATTAACATATTTTATAAATATTAACAAAAACTATAATTGTATATAAATAATACTATAATAACCATGGGAATAGTTATAAATGAAAAGTCACTCATTAGTTTTACTCATCTGCATGTCATTTCAAATTCATATGACTCACAAAAGGAGAACTTTTGAAGATTGTACTGGTCAATCTTTTCTATCCAATAACAATGAATGGAAACTAAAGTTTTAAAGCTTCATAAAAAGACACACAAGCACCATAAAACTAGTCTAAAATACTCATTTTGTGCTGTATTCCAAGCTTTGAAGCTTAGTGTGAGAAAAAGCTCATAATTTAAAGCATTAGTCACTGAAAATCTTCCCTCCAGTGAGTCATTGAGTTGAACTTGACAAGCGGATCAATCTGATTCATGAATGAATCATCGTATAAGGTTTTGTGAATCAGGTTAATTGATTCACTGAAAAGATCTGACTCAAAATATGATTTGTTCACTAATCACACATTACTCTTGAACTTTCCTTTTCATTCTAAAAGACTTCAGTCCTCAATCATTCCAATACCATTGAAAAAAGCATGGAAACAAAGCTCAAAAAGTCTAATTTTGTGTTCTGTGGAAACAAGAAAGTGTTTGGTACAACACAAGGGTGAGTAAATAATGACGGTTTTTATTTATGGCTGAACTTTACAGTCATAACCATGTGTTGTTCTCTCAAGGCTCTCTGTAAGTCTGACATGATTCTCAGAGACATCACTCATTCACACGCAGGCCAGAATTCAAGATTCACTTTTGGCTATTTAACCAAAACTAGCCTGTCTCTGAATTTATTTCCCTGCAGATCTCCACACTGAAACACAAAACACTCTTTGTTTATCACAAATTATGAATAAATTCCCTCTCTTTCTCCACAATACCGATGGCCTGAATTGCTCCTGAGCATTGCATTTCATGTTCCTGCAATCAGAAAAGCAATTTTACAGAAAACAAGGTACAGCGGTGTGTTTGACTTTCGGCACCGGCAGTAATCGGCCTATTAGAGTGTTTTCCCAGTTCTGCAGTACAAGGGTCAGAATAGTAAAATAAAGCTCTCCCACAGCTGAAGGATGTGCACAGGGAGAAAACGCATTATTCCAGATCATTTACACTTAGCTTTTAAATCAAAGATCGTACTGCATCAGCAAGGAGAATCAGATAAAAGTCCTGAATATAAGCAAGGACAGCAGCAGGATCTCTGTAGGTATGTGCACAGAATACACACACACACACACACACACACACACACACAGTGACCACTGTGAGATAATAGAACCTCATTATTCTATCCGCTATACATTGTCTGATAGCACTTATTAAAATCAGTTCAACATTTTCTTAATGGTAGCATTAATATAACTGTGGCCGACATTATGATGATTAATTAGAGTAATAATGATGTCCCTTATGACTGCTTTAAACGATTCAGATGATGAAAGGGTCAAGAAGAATAGTTGGTACATTAATATCCTGTGTGATATTTAAATGTTTCTGAGCATGAATGCTCGTTGGTGGCCATTAGTACTTTCTGGTGTCCTTTCTGGCAGAACCTCGCTGCCATTTAATTTCACCCCGAGATGTGTGTATTGATCTTGAGAGCCACTGCAGTATGTACACCCACCCACACACACACCCACACACACACACACACACACCCACACACACACATGTCTGGTCAGCTATCCTTGTGGGGACTCTCCATAGGCGTAATGGTTTTTCTACTGTACAGACCGTATATTCTATTGCCCTAAACCTACCCCTCACAGGAAACTTTCTGCATTTTTAGATTTTCAAAAAACTTCATTCTGTATGATTTATAAGCTTTTGTACCCGTGGGGACCACAATTTAGGTCCCCACCGTGACACGAGTCCCCATGAGTCTGTGTGTAGTCAGGTTTAAGTCCCCACCAGAATATATAAACCAGTACACACACACACACACGAGCGGACACAGAAACACACACATAGGGGTGAGAGGTATGATCAAAATTATATACCACATCTAACTATATTAAAACTTTGGCAGAAAATGTAAAAAAAAAAAAATACTAATGTTCAAAGGTTGTAAGATTTTCTTAATGTTTTTGAAAGAAGTCTCTTGTGCTCACCAATGCTGCATTTATTTGATCAAGAATGCAGCAAAGAGAGTAATATTGTGATATTTTTTTTACAATGTACAATAACGGTTTTCTATTTTAATATAGTTTCTGTATAAATGTATTTTATTCCTTTGATTGCAAAGCTGAATTTTCAGCATCATTACTCCAGTCTTCAGTGTCACATGATCCTTCAGAAATCATTCTAATATGCTGATTTCCTGCTCAAGAAACATAAAAAAAACAGATTCGCTGCTTAATAGTTTTGCAGGTATTAACCAGCATTTTCCAGGATTCTTCCAAGAAAAGCATTTGCAAAAACATCTTTTGTAAAAACCAGCATTCAAAATTATTCATAGCCAAATTAAATGCAAAAACAAAAATGAACAAAAACAACATAAAACTATAAAATTGATTGCTTTGATTTAATTACACATTCAAAGCCAATATAGTGTAAATGAAATATACATAAAAGCTGTGAAAGAGCTAATATGCAGTCTATGCTGATACAACAATAATTGAAATCAATCAATCATAAGTAAATAAATACAAAAATTAAGCAAAATATTTCACATTTTATTTTTTTAATTAATGTACATTTATAAAAAAAATATACTTTGTGTTATATTATCATGTCATTAAATGATAAAAAACAACAACTAGTTTTTTTGAGTTTTACATAGACTGGCCTAATCATGTGTGACATAACAAATCTTTACATATATCCTTTATATTTTACATTCACCATTACATGCTGATATTTGCAATCATCGTGCATAAGAATCAGCAAACCTCGATTATGAAACACAAGCAGCCCTTGCGCAACCAACGACAGCAAACCAACATTTATGAATCGAAGTTTCAAAAGCCTACGTCAAAAGACAATTTGAACTTTTCCCAAACTGTGAACCTCACTGGACTTCAAATGGTTTTACAAACTACTTTTAATAGCATTCTGAATTACTCTGTCTCTTTTCCACTTGGCTTTATGAGCAGGTTTAGATCACAGGTTTAACCTAGTAAATTAGTTTTTCATCTCCGAGAATGTCTTCAGTTCAATGTCACAACAGAATAACTGAGACATTAGTGCATTGTGCTCATCTTCGATCGAATCAAATGAAGTGTTCGTATGACAGTGAACAGAGGTTCACACCCATCTGTCAATCATCAGGCCATGAAATGGATGGTTTGGATACTCTCACGCATCTTAAAGACCATCTTCACCCTTTGAGATCAACAAGACACAGATGTAACCGACTAAGCTAGATCATTTCCCCCTGATCTGCTGCCAGTCACACGCTAGCCTGACACTGAACACTGAACAAGACACAATGCCTATAGTTTGTTTCCCCCTCATTTAACACTGTTTCCCAGTGCTAATGAAGCCATAAAGCAGCTAACAGCACACACGCAGCCACTTAAACTAAATAAGCCCAATTCATAAAACATAAGAGGTTCATGACGTCGGTGTTACTGAATTTGAGGGATTGAATTTCTCAAGTGCTTCTTGCATGAAATCAGGGTGCAGTGCTTGTTAATAACACTTACATTTTTGTTTAAAGGTGTTATTCAGCCCAAAATTTAAATTTTGTCATTATTGACTGATCAAAAAATTATTAAAACATAAAAATGATTTACGTTCCAATAAATAAATAAATACATAAAAAGTAAAGGTGAGTAAAGAGAATAAATAATGGTAATTAATAAATTATATAATAAATAATGAAAGCGTTTTCATTTTTGGGTGAATATTTGTTTAAGGCTGGTTTTAAACCAAATGAATGTTTGATTGTAACTGACTACCGTTCCAAAGTCTGGGGTCAGAAAGACTTTTTAATGTTTTTTTTTAAATAAGTCTCTTATTCTTACCAAGGCTGCATTTATTTGATCACAAATAAAGTAAAAACAGTAATATTATTACAATTTAAAAGAACTGTTTTAGTTCTAGTTAAATATATTTTAAAATGTGATTTATTGCTGTGATGCAAAGCTGAATTTCCCTCGTAATTACTCCAGTCTTCAGTGTCACATGATCCTTCAGAAATCATTCAAATATGCTGATTTACTTTATTAAATATATCAGTGTTAAAACAGTTGTGCTGCTTAATATTTTTGTGGAAACCATGAAACATTTAGGATTATTATAACAATATATAAAGTCTTTACTGTGACATTTGATCAAATTTAATGTATCCTTGGCTAAATATTAATTTTCCAACATTTCTTAGTATCCCCAAACTTTTGAACGGTAGTTTATGTCAATTACAGATTCATACAGCAAGTACTACAAATAACAAATATTTTGTCCTAGGGACTGTGAAACATTGGCTCTGATCCTTCCATCCACAGAGAGCAAGAATTAAAAGGCAATTGTTGTGACATAAGAAGATGACGTGACAACAAAGAGACTGAACTCTAGAGAAAATAAATCTTTCAAATGTACAGAAGGAAATGAGGTCAACATTAAAAAAAAAAAAGAAACGCTGCCGCTGAGAAGCCATTTCCAGCCTGAATGTAGTCAAACTACATAATACAGAAACAAAATATTACATGCATCTGAAATGGAGTCGTGTAAACAATAAGTAGCTCTAGATTCAAACCTTGGTTTTCTCCTGCTGCAGTTCAATTTGGATTTCGGTGAGTTTGGCCCTCAGCTCCTCATTGGCTGCCTGCAGTGCTGCCATGGCGTCAGGCCGCTCCCCTTTGCCCCGCCCACTGGGGGGTTTCTTGGACATATTGGGCGGTACTCCACAGGCCACGCCCCTTTCAGGGATGACCTGAGTTTGTGAACGGTCAAGATTGGTTTCCGTTTGTTCCTCAGCTACATCTTTCCATCCACCTGCAGTTCACAAGGAAACAAGGATTTAAAAAGCTCACTGAGATGTAGAAAAAAAATTATAGTTTGACTGTTTCACTAAAAGAAAATCAGCTTGAAATACAAATTAAAAAGCCCATTAATTAATGCAATTTCTTTTCTGTTGACAAATTACCAATTAAAACAGGAATGATGGATGGGTCATATTGTATTTTGTTCCATTTTCCTAGAATAAAGCACTTAATTTTCCATTCTGTTAAAATGTATTTTGTCATCTTCTAGTACCACACTAGATGACCTTAAAGCTAACAGAAATTGACTAAAAGCCACAAAATATTTGATATTAAGTCTTCAAGTCTTCAGGTCTAAAATCAACACAAGACATCTTTTACAATAACTTTAAAATTTACAATAAAAAAAATAAATAAAATTTGACACTTTTATATTTGCGAGTCAACAGCTACATATTCTATTTAAAAGACTTGCCATTGTAAATATCTTAAAGTCAACATAAAATCAAATAAGACCCATTTTTACTTTAGATGCACAATCCTGGAACAATTATTCTATGCATTTTATTCTTATTTGGAATAAATATAGAAAACGTTTATTAAAATGTCATTGGTTGCTCTGCCCTTGCAATGAACCTTCAGCTGATTTCATGGCTTCATTTTGGTGTTCAGCACCCGATTTTCACAATCCTATCACTTTTAGACGGTTAATAGCGTAAGAATATTGAAGTAAAATGGGTTGCAAACTGAGTTGCATGTTGACTTTACAACAGAGAAAATGCTATTAGTGCCATTTATTGATTAAGTCACTGGCTCACAGCTCAGAAAACAGACGCATGAGCTGAATACCAAATGAGAGTCTGCTCTCTGCCAGATAAAATTTGAATAAAATGTATGATTTTCCCCTTTAAATATGTAAATATAAACATAAATACATATTATCTGAATAAATATTGTGTAAATAATTTTCTGTAGCCATTGCTCTCTAGAGAGTGGTATTAGTTTCAACAGTGTTATGGTTATTTCAATCAATATCTAATTCAATACTTTAGAGAAGTTCCCCCTTATCTGAGGGTTAGTAAGATCAGGCAACACCTTTTGTGGAGTTCATAATAAGCTATATTCTTAACTTCGTTGCCTTGCTTGTCAAGTCAAACTGAAGTGTAATTTTGTGCTTTTAACAGGCAGCACCTTTCTCTTTCATATCCTGACCCGTCAAAAGCGTTTTCACAAACGTGAGGTTCATCTTAACTAGAAGAGATACGTTTCTAAGCACTGGGAATAATCGCTGTGACGTCACACAAATGCTAATCTCTGTTGGCCAGCACTGATTAGTTAATTCCTTCATTTAAATGATCATTGATTAATTAATGATAAAAGTCCCTCATTATAATAGTGATTTTTATCTCTTGTATAAACATCAGATTATGTACTAATTGCCCTTTTTCAAGTGTTTAACACTTTATTAGCAAGAAGACTGTGGGGGTACCTGGTTAGCGTCTTACTTCTTTTGTAATAAAGCATTATTTTCTGACACTAGTTTAAAGGGGTCATATGATGCGATTTCAATTTTTCCTTTCTCTTTGGAGTGTTACAAGCTCTTGGTGCATAAAGAAGATCTGTAAAGTCGCAAAGACTAAAGTCTCAAATCCAAAGAGATATTCTTTATTAAAGTTAAGAGTCAGCCACGCCTACCTAAAACGGCTCGTTCTAACACACCCCACATGTCTACGTCACGATGTGAGAAGATTTGCATAACGCCGCCCAAAGGTTCACGCAAAGAAAGAAGGCGTAACTTATATTCTCGCTGTAGTATTGTTG
>NW_015645558.1:189533-216253 GCF_001515625.1 Sinocyclocheilus rhinocerous
GACGCGTTTCAGAAAGGCGGGGCATAGAGGAGAAACAATAATGTACAGTATGTGGAAAATAATGTGTTTTTTGAACCTTAAACCGCATAAACACATTTCATTACACCAAATACACAAAATAATGTTCTTTTTAGCAACATCATATGACCCCTTTAATCAATAAATGATCTCAAATCACATCTCAATTGACAGAAATGAAATTAAGTGAAGAGCAAATGGAGCCAAAGTCTCCTGCTTCTCATTTGTTTTCTCGTGAGAAAAAGACAGTAACCTCACATCTTCTCTATAGTTTCAGAAGAGATCTCAATGTGCTCCAATTTGCCAAGATACAAACGTTTGAAATCCAAATGTATTCTGATCAACTGATCTAAGCAGTATGTCAACAGTTGAGGTATGTCTTGTTTTTTTATTTCCTCCATGGAGAAACATCTGAGACAAATTTGTTGTAGTCCACTGAGCAACGAAATAGCAAACTTTGAGCAATAAAAAGCGCTTTTTATTTATTAAAAAGACCCGCTTGCTGTTTTAGCAGTCTAGATTCTGGAAAGAGAAACTGGAAGGTGTTCTCTGCTTACCACTATTACAAATCCTAAATCCACATCCAATCCCCACAGAAACATCTTTCCAGCTCTCTCAGCAGACTAGAGTTAAGAGGACTCTAGCAACATGCCAACTGGCTTATAGATTACAGATAATCGGAAAAGGACAAAATAGGACAGAAAAGATCTCTAACCTCTCTAGATTAAAGGAAAAACATCTGTAAGTTTAAACCACTTTTATAATTGCAAAAGAGCAATTACATATACGTATAAGCATTTTTAATGAATTAATTTGCTTTGAAAGCACTCAGTTTATCACATTTTTATTGAGCATGTACTCACATCAGAGATGCACTTTGCAAGTGTCCCCATCAAATCCTTGGATACTTTTGTACTTTGTGGCTCAATTCTAGACATAGCGGCGCAGCTATGTCTGAATCACTTTTGACATTTGTTATATTTTAAAAACAGAAAAATATCAGTTGTTTTTCGAAGAAGCACTATAGCTTACTAAATGCTAAAATACTAAAAACTGTACTAAATCTTACCTTACTAAAAACAATGCAGTTTAATAGATAAGCATCCTGAACAAGTATCAAATTGTGTTTCAATTAAGCATTAGAACTAGATATAAACGACATAATGGCCAGATTGATTACAATTTTGAAATGTAAATGAAATAATCCAACAACCAGTTTCAAAATGTACTTATAGCCTTTTAATTGAACAATTACATTTTTTAAATATATTTTCTGTGCACAAATTGTGTAGTACTTGTTAAAGTATGATAGACTGACAGCAAGCCTGTACTGAAGCAGGCATCTCTAACTACATTCTTTCACATAATCTCACTTTAGAAGCGATGAAAGACACCCTTCAGCTTTGCCCAGTTGAACTGAACACATTATGTGGATCATTGAGTAAGATAACGGCACTTTTCATACATAGATGACAGCTCTGGGGTACAGCTCAATTACTGTCCGCCTCAGCCGGATCTCTTACTAAATTCTTATTGCCTTATCAAAGCTAAATAAATATCCCAAGCTGTTTCCTGGACACAGATCTGCTATTGTCTAATGATAATTCAACACTGAGTCTAAGCTTTGTAAAGATCATAACGGGTTCAGAAGACCCCATATATGAGAGCTATATGAGCGGCGAGCATGACAGATCTTTAATTTTTTTGAGTGAACTGTTTCTTTAAAATTCTGGATGTGAGATTACTTGAAGCGTCTAATCTCAGTGAATTTCAGGGACTCGGCAGACTTTATGCAATACGCTCTAAAATGAATGATAAAAATGTCTAGCTGCTCTTAAAACTTAAAAGGGTTCGTTGACTAAACATTTTTGTTGCTTGAAATAAAATAAACATGAGCTGAAATAAAATAAAACATAAAACACTATTTTTTTTCATTCATTTTTGTTTCAATTCATTAAAAATGTATACATTAAAATGCAAAACTGTATAAACATTTAAAAACAAAACTAATAAAAAAAGACAAAAATGCATAACAAAATCAAGAAATTAAAGTGAAAACAGAAAATATAAAAATAAAATCTAATTCAAATATTTACAAAAATTATAACAGTATATCAATGATACTAAAAGAACACTAAATCTTAATCATTATCGGATATTTACAGGTTCCTGACCTAGTGCAAAAGTATATGCGTATAAGCAAGCATATTCATCATCATTGATTAGTCTATTTAAAAAATATATGCTACTATCATTTGCATCCTCTCCAATTATATAAAACAACCTACTGTAGAGGCTAAAACAACATTCACATTTCTCATGTTATTATAAGTGCATCAACATCATACAACCGGTTTGTAGACAAACTCGTTTCGAAAGCGACATCTAGTCAATATCCATGCCTTCTTTCAATTATATGCATCACAACCAATGCTTAAAACATAAATCTGTCTATGTGCATTCATATTTTGTTGCTTATGCCAAAACTTCCTCTAAAACACTTTCTAAACCCCCCTCATCTGAAGTCAACGAGTTCATTCCTTTAGGCTGCCGATCACATGCTCAAAAAAGATGCACATTTCGTCATCCTTCGCTTGAATAATAAATACAACCAATGCAACCTGTGCAGTGTTTCTCTGCCAGGCTTTTGAAGAAAATAAACGTCAAGCAGGACAAGTCTCTTTGCATCGCAGATGGCAACAAACGTCCCAGTGGGCAGACGCCAGCCTGTGGACGTTATTCCAACCTGCGCAAGCGAGGCTGTAGCTGCTACAAGCACCATTTGATCAGTATCTCCCTTTTTGCACCGGCTCGCATTGACAGCTCTGTCAAACATCCCAGCAGGACGATAATGGGATCGTTATATGGTAATGGAACGCTTGATGCCACCCTGCTAGAAAGGAATTCAATGCATAAAGATTGAGACTCACCTTAAGTGCATGATTTGAGTTGTGATGTTGTTTTAGTCTGCAGGGTTTATCCAGGGAGCTGTTGGTCCTCCATCATTCTGTGTGATTCGCAGCACATGCTCTGAAACGACAAGGGATGCATGTTGTCATGCCCTGAATTCCATGCAGAAGATGCTTTAATCCCTTTAGAACAGAGCCGCTTGCAGGCTGCGCAGACAGCTGGATCCTCAGCAATACAGACGCCGGATCACCAGGAGGGAATAACATGAAAAAAGGAGGAACGGGAGGGAGCTACTGCATGTTAGAGGAGAGATTTTGAAGCAAGAGAGATTTGATTCCTCACACTTACCATAAACACTCCCTCACCATCCCTGATGGAGAGCGAGGGATGATGCCGGCAGGAAGGAGGAGGGGAGGGTGGCACGCACACACATACGTGCAGGCGTGTGCACATGCATACACACTAGGATCTGGCAGTTCTGCGGGATGCGTGAAGCCTGGCTTTTATCCTGGGTTGCCTTGTGGGAGAGACAGAGGAAAAGACAGCTACTGTAGCCGCCCGCTGGTCAATGCACTGCAACTGCATCTCAGTCCCACAGCATCACGTCATCATCCAGCCTATGCATTAAATAACAACCAACTACATACATGTGGGTTGTGTTACTCCACTCGTTGCATAGCTCTTGTTTATTTGGAAGTGATTCAGGATTCACACAGCATGCTGTTCCTTCCATATGGTTGCTGATTGAAACTGCATCATTGTGCATGGCTTAAATAATACTGCAGAACAACATCATCATCATCATCCTCCTAGTGTAGTGCTGTGATTTATCCTCCAGCCCTGGAAATGGCAACGGAGAGCTAAGACGGGAGAACAAAAGAGCAGAGCTTCATTTCTAGCTCACTAGTGGCACTAAACAGAATTGTAAAAAAAAAATACTGTTTTGAAAGAAATTTTCCAAACATTCCTCCCACCTGCAGTTATGACAAAGTAGTAGTTCCGACAGCTTCATGTCACTGGTTGAGCAAGCAGTGCAATAAATCATCCAAGCAGGCCTATAATACCTGGAAAGAGATATCGGTCAGCATATTACACTTTCCTGTCCATTTCACACTTTTAACTGAGACAAAAAGTAAAACAATAATTAGAAATATATATATATATATATATATATACACATTATAATGTAAATTACATTACACATTTAAATCCTATACCTGTTAACACATTAACTTTAGCAGTCCTAAAATGCTAAAACTACATATAACGAAAACACTCAAACTAATCTAAAACATAAAGGTTCAAGTAGAAAATAAAGCAAATTAAAACGACAAATTTACAATTAAAAAAAAAACAATAATAAATGTCAAATATAAACAGAAAGCCTAATAAAATAAACACAATAAACCTGTTGTGAACATTTGTTTGGGCCACTGACCTTGAGGAGGATTTGTACAACCTGGCAACAACTCTGAGGAGGATTCACACAATCTGGCATCCCTTGTGCCAGTATTGTTGTCATTCTGTTCGCCCTATATTTCCATCCATAGCACAGCCGCATGTTGCGTCACCACCAGCTGTGTGGATCCATGGAATAAAGATCCCGATCCACTTCTGTCACATGAAACCACATGCTGTTTACTGTACTAGACGTGCAGAATATATAGATATCAGAGCCGTTCTCATCGACAAACAAGCGCGTGGATAACACTGCGTTTCTGTATCTTATCGACTCCTGAATAAGGATTTAGACGGACGCGAATCATCCTCTGCGGGCTGTTTTGTCGGTCAAGGGAGCTAAAATGTCGATTGAAAAACAAAGTGTGTCCGAGGAAAACCTTCAGGGTATGTCAAAACAGCTCAAGTTAATGTTCTTTTATGCATGATTCTACTCAAAACCACATTCATAATAGCAAAATGTATTTTTTTTTGTATACGTCCGTAATTATACGATGGTCGTTCATGCCATGCATCAAATTCCAGTTTCATTTCAGTAAATGTGGCTTGTTAATATCTAACGTCATAATATGTGGTAAGAAGAAGCAGGTGTGTGCAAAAAAACACAGTAATGACGCATGTGATCTGCAATAATAAACATGGAAGCTAACAAGACGTGCGATTTGTGAACGAATCATTCTTTAGAGCCTGATCTCTTGAATGATTCATTTAGGAATCGAACTGAACCGTTCTCGATTCAGCAACTCGACGACGCACTGAACAGAGAACCGCCTCTTTAACACTTTTATTATTATTTTTTTTACCATGTCTGAATCGCAATAAGACGAATTAACAACCGAATCTGATATTTTCCGGATGTGTCTGATTCATAACCCGAGAAGATATAATGATTTGATTGGACAGTATTTTGCCAACTAGCAAAAATTTAAACATTTCGAAAACTTGTGGCGGTTTACTTAACACGAAATAGTTTAGTTGATTTTTTTTTTGTAAATGGAAATAACCTTATTAATATAACGTACACAAAAAAATAAAAAATAATTTATAGTCACCGCGGAATGGCGCAAAGAATCACTAAACCAGTGTAACCGGTTCTTTGAAATGAACCGTCTGAAAGAACCGATTCACAGAAAGGAGTCTCCATCACTGCTTCATAGAGGTGGGGTTTACAGCCTGATTTCATTGGATGTTGAGTGAAAAATGATTTGACATCATGAGCTATTTATAGCCAGAGCTGTATTTATTTTCCTCTGACTGGCTTGAGTCTCAGGTGCTGGCATGTTCTCTGTTTATCTGGATGTTCTGGTCGCTGTGTCATGATCACTGATTCATGCCCAGCCTTCAATGTCATGTCGATAAAATATTCAAAACAAGTTATGACATGTGATGCTTGCAATACATTGATTCTTAAGAAAGCCAACAATGGGTGTGGAGTGCACAAGATTAAGTGTACTAAACAGAAACATTTGCAAGCAGTGTTTTGCATACTTAAATATATAAATACAAATAATGCTGCTGCCATGGCATTGTCAGAATTATGACATTGGGCTTTTAAAATATATATATTTTGAACATTTATATTATAAAGAACTTCTAAAAGAGGCTTAAAAACTACAGTAATTGTAGTTAAAGCTTCATGCAACACTAAAGACGTTATGTGGTTTTGCTGCAGGTTCCTGGGTGGAGCTGAATTTTAATAATGGAGGTGGCAGCACTCCTAAAGGAGGTTCTGAGGAACAGTCTGCCAGCACGGCCCCAAGCGGAGACCTGGAGAAGATGCTGCTGGATGCTCAGCACGAGTCGGGCAGGAGCAGCTCAAGAGGAAGCCTGCCATGTGACAGGTCAGTACTTCAGCAGACTTTAATTTAGTGCATGAACTGCACTGAGATGCACACAAGACGTTAATTTGATAGGATGAGCATGTTATAATAAATCTTATAATTTTCTCACCAGTCCTCCAAGATCCCAGACTCCTTCGCACTTGCGCAGGGGCTCCGAGGTCCACAGCTCTGGAGAAAAGAACAGCTCACAGGTAGACATTAGCAGCACACATAACCTTGTCTTGACTTCATTAAATTGCACTAAAGCAGGTGTACTACTGCTTTCATGTAACTAGATACATTCTTTATAAAGGACGATTCAAGATTCCCATGGTCAAGGAATGTAGAATCATCAGGGAATATAAAATAGCGGTTTTCAGCCCTGAAAAAAATCATGTTAATGAATATGAAAAGGTAAAATTTATATTTAATAATAAAGAAAAAAAAAAATTAGAAATAGGATTAAATATGAAATATGTATTTTTATGGCTCTAAAATATTTCAAATCCACTTTTATTATTAACTGATTTTTTATTTAAGTGTCTTTAACTACTTAGTACTGACATTTCAATGATTCGATGTTTCCATGGTCAAGAAAAATGTAGAATTATAAGGAAATTTAAAATAGTGGTTTCCTGGCCTGAAATAAAAATAAAAACAGTCATGAAATATTCTATTGGAAATATGGATTTTTTTATGGTTCTAAAATTTTGGACCCACCTTTATTTACCTATTTATTTGTTTACTATTAAGAGTTTTTAACATCCTAGTATTAACATTTAAATGATTCATTTGATACAATGCACTTACTGTGTACTTACATGTTTTTACATTTTCCTTATCTTAAAAAAAACTGCATGTAATTAATATTACACTGTTGACCCACCCTTAAACCCACCATACCACAAAACCTGTCCCTACCCTTAATCATAACCTTATCCCACCTGTATTTTGCAATACAGCATGAACACAATAAGTGCACTGCTCTCAACAATTCATAAGTACATTGTATTTAAAAACACCAAAAATCAGGTGGGACCAAAATTTCTTAATTTTTTTTTTAATAGTCATGGATATTTATTGGTCAAAAGGTGTGGGATCACTTAAGAGCAATGTAATTATCTGACTTTATAAGATGGCCAATAAAATAAACATCTAGAAACATGAAAGTCATCTGTTAGTTTGTCTAATTTTGTTGTGGTCTGGTTTAAGTCAGAGGAAGACTATTTGGAGAGGAGAAAAGAGGTGGAGATCCTGATGAAGAAAAATGCAGACTGGATCTGGGACTGGTCGAGTCGACCGGAAAACCTGCCGCCCAAGTACCTAAACCTTGAGAAAACATGCTGTTTAATACTCTTAATAAACCAACTTGGCATGAAAAGCATCTTCACATAGTAATGAGTAAGATCAAGCAGATGATACAGTATATGATGTGTTTGTAGGGAGTTTCTGCTGAGACACCCGAAGCGTTCCAGCACCCTCAGCATGAGGAACACCGGTGTGATGAAGAAGGGAGGAATCTTCTCAGCAGAATTCCTCAAGGTTTTCCTGCCCTCTCTTGTCCTTTCGCACATCCTTGCTGTGGGTCTCGGGTGAGTCAATTAAACAAACAAACCGGTAACTTGTGTAATAATTCACTTTTATTCGTTTTTTAAAATTTGTTTTAATATGTCTACATTATAAAGTTTTCATTTTTAGTTTTAGTACTTAAACCTTAAATGAAAATAGAAATGGCAACTAGCTGAAATAAAATACTTTTTATATTTTATTTCAATTAATGGCAATATTTATGACTAAAATTAACTAAATTAAACTAAAAATGACAAATTATATACAAGTAAAATATAATAGTTATATAAAAAGACAAAACAATACAAATGACAAAAGTACATACAATTACAAAAAAATCTAAAATGAAATAAATTGGAAATATAAAAATACAAAATTCTAAATATTAATATACTACTAAATATACTATATAGACATGTAAAATAACTACATGGTCAGATCATATTAATTGTGCCTGTCAGACAAAAAAAAGCCAAGCCATATCTAGGGAATAGAATATTTTAAGGAGTTGTGGGTGGTTTCTATTGACTTGGGCCAATAAACAACCACCCAAAGCACCGCAGGCACACCCTAGCAACCACATAGCAATAAACTAACAGCCACCCACAACTTCACATTTTTATCAGAAATTCAAAAATCAAAGATTGTTGTGTAATTGTTTGATCTTAAGCATTATATTTATCAATATTGATTTTAAAATCCTAGATATGGATCCTTTTATAGTGACAAATCCAGGGTTATTTTTGAGTCAGCAGTGGATGCGGTCTGCGTGCTGGAATGCATGCTAGCGCTCCACAGGGGTTAGCATGACTTAGCAGTTTTCCGCTGATGGCTCTCACAGCTCTGCTGACGCAAAAACAAGTCCACTGATTTACGCAGCCGAGAATGGAAAAACCAACCTGGAGGAGAAAGTTGAAAGCTGAAAGTGCATCAAATGCATGTTATTATGTTATAGTACAGATCCTAAAATGACCACCAATGCCACAATTTTGTCTTTTCAGGGTGTACATCGGAAGGCGCATTACTACTTCTGGCACCTTTTGAGGGAGCAGGAAAAGCCAAGAAACAAGACAAATCTCATATACGCACATCCACCATCTCAGCTGCTTTGTCGTGAATCAGTGCTTGTGTAGACGCAGATAGGACGAGGTCACGTGACACATTTCCTCTCGCTGCCTGTGGGCCGCTCTGCCTCGCTTCCCCCTTGTGTATTCCACTGGCCTTTCCCATAGTTCCTCTCCCATAATGCCAGTCCATTCCAGGGCTATCAGCACAGGGAAGGCAATGCTAGACTAATGGGCACATGCCGGATAGAATTAGATGTAATGCATCCTCATAATTTTGTATTTACTCGTACCAAGACTACCGAGAATATTATGAGAGGATCATAAAATAAGGGATGAGAGGGGGGAAATTAAAGTTCTGGATCTCCAGAGATGTGGTATGTGTAACTGCAGACTGTGAATTGGGAAGAGATTTAACTATCTACCCCATATCAAAACAGGGATTGTATGTATATCTTATGGTATATCTCAACATTTGATGATATAACAATATAGGACTTGTTTTACCTTGTCACCATGTCTATGTATCTTGAGGTAGTTTCTGTATTTATGATGTTTCAGACACCAAAAACAGACTTTTGCTTTGGAAATCAAGCTGTTGACAGTATTATACAATTAAGCAATGGTCTTTAGTAAATACTAGCCAAAAAGTTGAGTACCATTTCAACACTTTTCTGAATGTCAATTGAAAACACTAATAAACGTCCTATATAAGCTGAGAAATTGCTGAATCAAGTTTGCCTCACCTGAACTGCAATCACAGATGTTCTTCGTTTTTCTGAAGGGTCCGGGTTTCAGCCCAGAGATTGCCTTAAATAAAACTGTTAATGAATCAGGCAGGAGTATAAGGGAAATGGTGTTAATATGTGCATGTTGTGTAGTCTAGAAAAATTGTATTCAGTGTGTGTGTCAATTTCATAGTGGTTTTGTATCAACAAATAAATGTCTGCCAACTGTAACATCTCTCTTGGATTCAGTCTTCATATTACAGGAAACTTACATTTACACTACCATTTACAAGTTTGGGGTCAGTAAGGTTTTTTTTTTTTAAATATTCTTTGAAAGTAAATTAAAGACTTACGTTACAAAATAGTTCTATTTGAAATTTGAACATTCTATTCATTAAAAAAATATCCTGAAAAAATGAATCAGTTTCCACAAAAATATTATGCAGCACAATCGTTTTTAACATTGACAAATGTTTCTTGAGCAGCAAATTAGCATATTAGCAAAAGCAGCATATTAGAATGATTTCTGAAGGATCTTGTGACACTGAAGACTGGAGTAATGTCTAAAATTCAGCTTTGAATCACAGGAATTAAATTTGAACATATTCAAATAGAAAACAGTTCTTTTTAGTGCTGTCAAACTATTAATCGCATCCAAAATAAAAGTTTTTGTGTATATAATACGAATGCTCTGCAAGTTCATTTGATTACCAGAATATACAACACATAGTCTATGAAAAAAAATATGATTATTATTATTTATTCATTTTAGATGTTTACATTTGGAAAAGCTGTGCTTCCTGCATAAACCTGCCCCTGTTGGTTTGGCAGTAGCTTGCTTGCCCTACACAGTTACCTTGTTTAATTTCTTAATTCAAGTTATATATATTATGCTCTATTTGTGTTAAGTTATTTATAATAAGTGAAGTTTACTGTTAAGTGCACTGATGTCAGACTCATTTTGAATAATAAAGTTTGTTAAATTGTTAAATACCCTGCCTCCACTACATAGGCCTATGTTTGTCACATCATTATAAGTGTTTGATCACCACATTTGAGTTATCATTGCAAAAAATATATAATTATATATATATATACATAATATCGGCATCGGTCTTTTTTACTCCCTAATATCGGTTTCGGCCCCCTAAAAAAAAAACATATCGGTCGGGCTCTAATTTATACATAATAAATATACAAAGTACACGCATGTATAATTATGTAAACAAAAACGTATTTTGGATGCGATTAATCGCGATTAATCGTTTGACAGCACTAGTTCTTTTATATTGGAATAATATTTCAAAATATTACTGCTTTTACTCCATATTTGATCAAACAAACTCAGCCAAATAAACAGACTTTTCAAAAACAAAAATCTTACCTACCCCAAAACTTTAGTGTAGTTATATATACTTGCACACAATTCATTGTGACTTCACGTGCCACTGAACCACACTTTTTATACGTTTATCATTACATATAGTCACATACTTTTATAGAAGGCAATATATAAACAGTATTTACTGCACAATAAACAATATGCTACTTCTCCATTCCAAAAACCAAATTTGCTAAGGTCACCTGAAATCATTTGAATAAGTGTTGGGCAGTGTGTTGATTCAGATAAACACAATTAAAATTTTATTTAACTTTGGTCAAAAATAATCAAACAAGTGTACACTTTCACAATGTTATCATCATTTAACAAGGAACAAGGTCTGTGAGTACGTATCCGACCTGTCAGTTCCCAGATTTAAAGAGCGTCACAATCAGCTATAACAACAACTTTGTACTTGTCAACCATTAAGTTACTTTTGTCATTTTGACATCAGTTTTGCAGCTGCATGTCAAAATTCAGCAGCACACAAACTGTATGTTGTCACCGGTTTCTTTAAACCGCATCCTGATGCGAGATAAATCCAGCCCGATTTCACGGCAATTCGTACATATTTTACGAGGTGGCTAATTCGTACGACCTCACTCGTACAAATTCATATGATTTGTGCTTAATCGTACGTATTTTACGAGTTGCACAATTCGTATGAATTTGTACGAATGACCTACACCTAACCCCGCCCCTAAACCTACCCGTCACTGGGGTCTAGACAAATCGTACAAAATTGTACAAGAGAATTAGCCACCTCGTGAAATACGTACGAATTGGTCGTGAGATAGCGTTGGATAAATCCATTTAGATCAACTTCCGCACGACGTATGTTTCTTTTGTGCACAAGGAGCATCTCGACATCAGGATGTGATCCGTTAACTTTGATTGACTGGAGGAAAGCCAGTTTTGTCTCAAGAGGCACTGAACACATCGGTTTTGATTTGAGTGTTCTGCGATGGTTGTCACCGACTGTACGATATCTCGTATATTAGTGTCCAAATACTAAGCCGCACAAACCGTAGCAGCACATGAACGGACAAATGGAGTGCTAAAATAAAAAATGCATGTCGAAGGTAGCTGGGCGACGTATGGGCAATGGGTTTTCCAGATCATCTAGTCCTCAAGGATAACGGTTGAGGATTATTATAGGACATACAGACAGACTTAAGGCGGTAGAATCCCTTTACGAAGTAAAAACGAAAAAAAAAAAAACATAAAATGAAAACTCTAAAGCGAAACAGACGGCAATACTGATGCTTTTCATGGCCAATGTCCTCAATCAAACAGTGCAACTGCAAATTCAAGTAGTACAATATGGAGATTTGCTTCCCAACTGGAACATTATTAGGGAATTGCATTTTCTGACTTATTTAGACTCGTCCGACATACAAGCAAATTATGCGTTCATAAAATCAAAAATCGGGCCATTTTGTTTTCGTTGAAAGTCATTTCAATCGTCAAATTTCAAATTTTTTTTATGGAATTCCCCAATAATGGTGCAGATTTGGGTTCAGCAGGATGATTTCACATTTTAACCACTGGCGCTCCAGATCTACATATGCAGATTACATGCAAATATAGAACGTAAAAATCATACATACCTGCTCATAATGTAAAAACGCTTTCTCTTTGTAGTTATGTTACTTTTATTAAGTGGTTTGACACCAGATGGTGTAATATATAGATACAGTCAGTGAGTAGATAGTATTATGCATGAGAAAACAAGAAAAAAAGTATAAAATAAAAACAGAACAAAAATAAAACCGAAAGAAACGGGAAAAAAGAAACGAAACTGTCCACTGACCAAAATGGAGACCTGTTTTAAGTGCTTAAAAGGTAGAACATGAAGGCCTGAGAGTCGGGCCAGGGGAAGGAATGTTAACAGGCATTAAACAAATGCTCATGAAGGCCTGAATTTCGAACAGCGAGTACATACGATTGACAGCGAGACGTTACTCATCCTGGTGCGTTTCCGTAGTTCTGGTCGTCAAATCATAAAAATGTAAGGCTCAGTCGAAAGACGGATAAATGCATGACTTTTGCGAAGTGGATCTAGCCTCTTAATGCTGATTGGTGTCGGTTCCGTCGCTGGAGGGTTGGTTGATATCGGCCTTTCCTTGTTTTTTATTTTGGTTTGGGGTCGTCGTGAATTATTGACGCCCTCCCAGAGAGGGATTTTTTCCCAAAATATATAGTCTGTCTCTCAGCTTCCTGGTTAACGTGAAGTGCTTTGCTTCTTTTTCAGGTTGACAACAAGGCCATATTTCTCTTACAGATTTAACGACTAGGCTTATCATTGCAAAGTACGAGATTTCTTGAGCGTCCTCCGACCTGCGTGGGGGGGGGATGACGGGATGACGGGATGACGGGGAGGAGGGGAGAGTTTCTTTTTCTTGATTTTTGTTTCTTCTTAGTTTTTAAATCACTCTCTCTCTCTTTTTTAATTAATTTTGTCCTGGAATATATACAGGTTGTTGGTGGCGGCCACAGCTATGACGTTCTCTTTCGGGTGCCAGGCGGTGTGTAGGATCTTCTTGTTGAAGTCCAGGCTGTCCACGCTGATTTCGTCTTTCTTCCGTTTGCCGCCGGTGCAGACCTTGCGGGGTTTGAGCATGGCACGGGGTTTACTGTTCTCCCTCGATGCCTCCAGTGTGATGTCCCTGCGCGTGTTCCTGTCAAACATCCTAAAGAAATTGTTGTAGGAACCCGTCATAATGGCACTGAGAAGGTAATTGCAGGGGGCGATGAGATGAGGGGAAAAAAAAAGAAAAAAAGATTAGTTGTCAATTTGTAGCAATCGATAGGTTACAAACAGTTTCACCAGGCTTTTGACATTTTTTTTTTGAGAATTTCTGCACCACCGTTTTCAATTACATTCAAGCAAATCGTGATGCATTTAAGCTACTTTTTGTACCTGCATAATAGGTTGGAAACAGTTTTTAGATCTTTTTGTTTGTATCTTAAGTATTAAGCATTTGTTTGATGCAGGATCAAAAATCTGATTCACAGGGAGGAGTACTTCTTTCAAAATATTGGTTTCAACTATTTTGATTCAGTTCAAAAACCCGATTCAGTGATTCTTTCAATCACATCATTTGTGTTCAAGAACCACTTCATCAACACCAAACCAGTAATAAACCCATATATACATGATGACCCGCGATGTCAGTCAAAAGTGTCAGTCAGAAGTGTTTTGTTATCTATTTAATGTCATATAATTTTGCCAGAATGTTTAACTTCCCAACACTGGTATAACATACAATAGTTTTTCTTATTCTTATTTTTATTCTATTATTAATTATATATGAATTTCTTATTATTTTGCCAGAATGTTTATCTTTCCTGCACAAGTAAAACAATTTCTCTCTATATACTATAATTTAAAAATATATTTTAGAAGTACTTGGAACGGGGGAGGGTAAAATTCTGCATGAACGCAGAATCCGCCCTTATTAAATACGGTTCCGCACCTGTCTGAACCGTTCCAACAGCACTCAAACTTGTCGAAAATGCAGTCGTTCTCGTAGAGCGAGCACAACTTGCTACGTAGGTACTCGTGTACCTAAAACAGAGGAGCACAACAAATGTGAAGCAGCAACAAAAACTAACAAAAAGAAATGTTATCATATCATTTGCAAATTTACATTTAAGCAGCGTGTGAAACTTTGTGGAGGTGCTGGCAGTAAATGAAGAATGTATTAATTGAAGACGTGAAACACCATGTTCTGAAAACATGACAGCACAAGCTCTGGAATGTCAGCTGTTGCAATAATAAGATCTCTACTGTACCTGGTAGGTCTCTACGGGCCGGTTCTCCATATTCAGGTCCCAAACCTTAACGGAGAGGTAATCGCGGGTCATCATGTATCGACCGCTGTGGCTGAACTTGACGTCAGATATGGAGGAGATGATTTCTGAGAAGAACGACCGGCTGCTGGGATCTTCTGGCTCCTCAAAAACTTTGGACGAACAAAAACACAATATTTTTGATGACATTTCAGACTTGCAGCAGAAACATTAATAGCTGTTCGAGTAAAAAATTTAAAATCCTGCACATGAATAGTACCATTCAAAAGATTTTTTTTTTTTTTTTTTTTTATACTTTTATTCAAAGTTGCATTAAATTGCCCAAAAGTGACAGCAAAAGACAATTATAATGTTACAAAATGCCCTGAGGGTTCCTCTCAATTTTGATATGAAATTTTTTTTTGCCCCAAATCAGCATATTACAATGATTTCTGAAGGATCATGTGACATTTAAGACTGGTGTGAACTGGTGTTCACAATAATACTGTTTTTTTTTTATAAAGCAAATAAATAGTCTGGGTGAGCATAAGTGCCTTCGATCAAAAACATCTGACCCCAAGCTTCTGAACAGTAGTGCGTGTATATATCCCACAATGCATTTGACTTGATCTTCCCATTTCTAGTGTGACCAATGGACCAGAAATGAACCCTATCAACAAGAGCAGACTGCCAAATGCCAAAATGTTTATCCTAGAATAAATCATACGGTCACATTTCCTTTTTGTAAAGAATCGTTTGGAATGTAATACTTGGTAAAATAACAATAATAAAGGATTGAATTGCATATATAACACTAACAGTAAAATAACAAAAACAAAAGGAATAAATTGGATATATAATGCTAACAGTCCATTAATTCCATCCAAACGCTTCAGTTTTATGCACTTGCATTCCGTTTTGTAACTAGTGGATATGACAGGAAGTAAATGGCGAGAGTTTGCTTTTTTGCTTTGTTGGTCTGGAGTGAGGTCCAAGTTGAGAACAGAGCGCTCGATTAATTACATAACCCAGGGATTACATAACACAAGGCCCTGCTGACATTAAACAGCGGATGGCAAAAACAGACAAAACGAGAACTTTCCACGGCCTTTTAGTGAGAGAGTCTGATCGTGTTTTAGGAGAAAAGGACACTGCGTCAGGGAACATTCCCACGTAGAGAGTTCAGACTCTCCATCTGATGGAAAATAAAGGGATGGAAGAGTATAAAAGGGAAAAAAGAGGGGAAAAAATAGACTGGACTGTCTTAAAATACTCACATTTGCTATGTCTATCGCAGAGTGCGGCGGCCCTCATGTCACACAGGCGGATGGTTCCTTTACTACTGCTGTATACAAAGGCGTTACACTGGTGTGGGTGACACTCGGCCGCTGTTATCACCTCCGTCAGCTCCTCCATATTGGCTGGTTTTATATCTACAATGTCTGAGGAAAGAAACGGTAAAGGAAAGCAACAGAAATAACTTCAAACACACTTTTAAAGTCATTGAGATGTGTCAGAGATGCAGGCCTTGGTCATTCCTTGGGGATTCGGTTTCTGAAGAAATGGTTGAAAAAGACGATTGGAGCTGATGGTGTCTCTTTAAATACATTCAGATTGGCCAATGTCTTAATCCACACATACTAAAAATGTGTATGTTTTACAGTAAAATACAATTGTTCAAGGGGACATACTGTATTGTGAACCTATTGCAGTCTAAAAGATGAATATATTAGACCATATAGACGCAACTAAATTACTTAATTTCACACGCACAGAGAATGTTTACATAGAAGTCTTAAAAGGTACATCAAAAAAAAATGCATAAATAAAAACAGGCATGTGGAATATGGGTTATGAAAATTATAGTATAGACATTCATTCAGATCAGGCACATTTCAATAAAATAGAGGGAAAAAAAATTGAACGTCACTGATTGCGTAAAGGATACTAAAACTTCTATCTGTGATTTCTAAATGCCAGAGGTTTATTCTGAGGTCGTCTGCAGAAAGGTATGTTTCATAATCACTATTTACTGAAATGGAATTGATGTGATATGTATGTGCGTTAGCAAATATTCTGCGTGGGCTTGCTTCCACCATCAAGTCCATCGGCATCAGCACAGGAACCTGCGAAACAACCAAAGAGTTACTTAATGAAACAATAAGCCAAGAAAAAGTACATATTTCAATTAAAAGAAATGATCTGAAATATTTTCTTTAACTCCCCTCTCAAATTTTAAGTTAATATTTATATAATTTAACAAATTTGCATGTTCTCTGATGTTGGTTAATGGGAATGGACAAATATAATATTACATCTTTAGTAAGCATATTCTTTTGTTTTTATTTTTGATTTGACATTTTTATGATTTAATTAGTAGCTATTCATCAACTCAGAAATCCCAGTTTGGAAGAAAACCTTAAAGGGTTAGTTCACTCAAAAATGAAAATTCGGTCATTAATTACTCACCCACATGTCGTTCCAAACCCGTAAGACCTCCGTTCATCTTCGGAACACAAATTGAGAAATTTTTTATGCATTCAACAATTCGTCTCCTCCGTGTCACCCTAGCTCCATTTCGGAGAGAATCCACTGAACGCAAACAGCGTATGCTGTTCTGTGTCAGTTGCGCCACGCGGATACGTTTTCTACGTTGTTTGTGCTTTGATTTGAACGAAAACAACATATCCGTGTGGTGCGGCTGACACAGAACAACATACGCTGTTTGCGTTCAGTGGATACTCTCCAAAATGGAGCTAGGGTGACGCGGAGGAGACGAATAGTTGAATAAAGTCATTCGTTTTTTTTCTTTTGCACACAAAAAGTATTCTCGTAGCTTCGTAAATTACGGTTGAACCCCTGATGTCACATGGATTATTTTACCAATCTCCTTGCTACGTTTCTGGACGTTTATCGTGTAAGGACCCTTGCTGTCTATGGGAGGGTCAGAGAGCTCTCGGATTCCATCAAAAATATCTTAATTTGTGTTCCGAAGATGAACGGAGGTCTTACGGGTTTGGAACGACATGTGGGTGAGTAATTAATGACCGAATTTTCATTTTTGGGTGAACTAACCCTTTAAGTCAAGTAACTCAACGGCTATAGCTAAGCATTAGTAAAAGGAACCATGACACTAACACTGAACACTGCTATGAGGTTACATTAGCCTATATTATATATTAGGGGTGTAACGGTTCACAAAATTCACGGTTCGGTTCGGTACGACACAGTGGTGTCACGGTTCGGTATGTTTTCGATACAGCAAAAAGAAAGAAATGCCAGAGAAATTTCCTTGATTTTTACACTTTTTTATTTATTAAAACTAACATCATAAAGTATGATCTTTTTTTTTTTTTTTTTTTACTTCCACAAAAATTAACAATTTACCAACTAATACAGTTTTTTTTTTTTTTTTTACTTAGTTTGAACAATGATGGAGCTATATTTTACCCATCTTCTGAGGTGTCTTCTTAGCAGCATATAAAACAAAAACCTCCTTATAACCAAAACCAAATAGCTCCTTATAAAAAAATTAAATGTAATATTGTAGTAGTGATAAACAAATACAAAGAAAATAACAATTTTGTTTTATATGGAACTCAGTGTGTTTTTACTCAATTTGTAAGTTTGTATTTTTTCAGAAAGATGAGTGTCCACATTTTCTTCAGACAGCACAGATCTGCTTGATGTGACAATGTCACCTGCAGTGGAAAACACCCTCTCGCTAGGGACAGATGTTCCAGGCACAGCCAGGTAACGCCGTGCCAACATGGCAAAATGAGGGTATAAGTGCTCATGGACTTTCCAGCATTTCAGTGGATCTGCATCCAAGGGAATACAGTCCACTACCCCCGAACAATTGCATCTCCCCCTCTGCCATTTTGGCCACAGACTTGGTGCTTGGCTCATAGTCATGGGTCATGAACAGTCCTCCAAACAGCTCAGTCATGGCCGACTTCTTTTCTTGTGGAGGTGATGTTGAGGGTTCCAAGTCCACTGTCTGAGTCTCTATGGAGGTGGCTCTGGCTCTGTGGTGCCTGTGGCTTGGCCCTGGAGAAATATAAACAACAATAATCTTACACTAGTAAAATAAAATGACCAGGTGTTGGTAATCAAGTGTAAACTCGTTTCTACTAAGACAGGGACTGATTGAAGAGTCGTGAGGCAGATGCTCATAACCCATAGCATGGAACTCACTACAAAAGGTTAGTATTAACCACATATAGGAATGTTATATACAGGGACATGGAATACAACAATACAGAACAGATTATAAAGAACACAACATCAAGATGTACTCACAGTGTAAAAAATATTGAGATAAAAACATAAGTATGCAAATAATTAATCAAAAATATAGTAAGCAGCAAAATATAAATAGTACCTGTTGTTCAGTGCTCACAATCTCTGTGGTGAGAAGATCATAGACTCTCAGGCCAGTGGTAGAATCCAAGTGTAGCAGTGACTTGAATCGTGGATCCAAAGCGGTGCTCTTGTGCAGGTAATCTTGAAGACCAGGTTCTGTGTATCTCTGCTGCAGGTCATTTCTGATAGCTGTTTTGACATCCCTCACTGCTGGGCTGTCATCATCATACAGTACTATGGATTTCAGGATCATAATTTTTATAGGCAGGACCATGGACGCAGATGGAGAGGACTCAGTTTTCAGGGGTTTCAAAACTGTGATGACACGTCATTTTCAGACAAAGTCACAATGTCTTTAACATTTTTCTTCACAGCTTCGTCTGTCATTGCAGAATACACTGCTGTCTGCTGCTCAAGATATCTTTCAATCATATTGTAGCTTGAATTCCATCTAGTTGGTATATCTTGGATGAGTTTGTGAATAGGAAGCTGCAGCCGCTCCTGTTTTGTCTTCAACACATGGGCCGCTGTTGTGCTTCAGTGAAAGAAGGTCACAATCTTTCTGATCTTTGCTAGGAGGCGAGAGATCTGCTGCACTGCCATTGCTTTCTGAGATGCTAGATTAATGACATGGGCAAAGCACCCTATTTGTGGCCCAAGTCCAGCAGCTCCAACAGCATTAACTATATTCCTGGCATTGTCAGTAGTCACAGGAATAGGTACATTAGCTCGTTCCAGCTTCCACATTTCCACTGCTTCTGTCATCCCTTTGGCCAAATACTCACTCGTGTGACTCTCAAGGGGGCGTGTATCTGAAGAACATGGCTTTTCATCTCCCGTTCAGCAGTAAGGTAATGTGCCGTTACAGTCAGGTAGCTTTGTGTAGCCCTTGACGTCCAGCTGTCTGTTGTTAGAGCAACCGCTGGTGCTTCGGTCAACTGGTTCTCTATTTGGGCTTTTGTTTTTTTGTACAAAGCAGGAATTACGGTCTAGCTGAAATGGGCTCGTGAAGGAATAGTGCAACGGGGCTCAATTACATTAAGCATGTTCTTAAAACCCGCATTTCCACTAAAGAGTAAGGTCTCATATCCGCGGCTATAAAAGTACTGATCGCCTCAGTGATTTGTTTTGCCCTGTTTGATTCTGATGGAAATGCCTGCCTGAATGCTGCAGGGATAGTTTGTAGCGTGTGTTTCTAGTTTTCATCTAGTTCCAGTTATTGACACACTGGGTTGATGTCGGCGTAAATGAGTTGGCATGTTTGAAGTATTGCCGCTGATGTAGCTTATTGTTGTGTAGCAGATGCGACATACCGTTGTTTTTATCCACCACTCTCTTGCCATCACCCTCATAACTTACAGGGAAACCAAAGTGGTCCCAAACGCCAGACCTGTTGGTTATTGGAGGATCCTCTTTTTCTGGTCTGGTAATTGCATTAACGTTACTAGCCATATTGCAACGAGATAATCCAGCGTATGCCTGACTGGAGTAGTGTGTTTTTCTTTGGAGGTGGGAGGGGCAGATATCACGTTGCCGGTCACGTCGTTTGGACTGCCTTGTTGAGCCTTATATTTTATGAGAACATTATATTTTACACACTTTAATCTCTTTTATTTTCCAAATATAATAGTATTTGTCCGAATCGTTTGGTTTGTAATGTGTACCGAACGTTTCAATATGAATACGTGCGACGTTACACCCCTTATATATATATATATATATTGGTGCTGTCAAACGATTAATCGCATCCAATATAAAAGTTTTTATTTACATAATATATGCGTGTGCACTGTGTATATTTATTATGTATATATAAAGACACACACATACAGCATATATTTAGAAAATATTTACATGTATATATTTATATTCATATAAATTATATCATATATAAATATATTTCATATATAAATGTAACATTTTTCTTAAATATATACTGTGTGTGTATTTATATATAATATAATATAACAAGCAATATAAAACCTATATAAGGTTGCAATGAAATCATGGTACACTGCTGTATAGTTTTTCCAAAAACGTCCTTGTCTTGACTTGTCTGGAACACGTCCCTTTCTGTACATGTTTCTTCATCACTCTCAGGTTTAAATAGCATTAAGCAGTCCTGCCCCACTGACAGCTGGGTGTATACTGTGCATTTACATCACATGGCATGCACTCTACAGACTACAAATTCTGGAAACATCTGACTTTAAATCTTATTAAATATTCATTAACTAAAAACCTGTGCACAGCTAACCTTCACTGGCTGCACTCTCAACTCAAAATGTCATCAGAAGAGAAGCGGCAGACTAACCCGTAGTGTTGTGATTCGAAACTGATCTCGCAGTCTTCCGTCTTCATCTTTAAGGTTGTATCCTTCTGCTCGTTTGTCCCTTTCGCTGATCTTCCATAGTTTGATGGTTTTATCTTTTTGAGGAAACAAAACAAAAAGAAAAAACAAGTCAGTAACAGAGAAATTGCATATCCAAAGTAGGCTTGCCGCGATAGACGGTGCCGACGGTGATACCGGTGTTAAGCCGCAACACCGGTTACGTCACTTGCCCACCGCGGCACCGACCCCCACCGTCGTTTTGATTTTTTATAGTAATAAAAATCATTTAGTTCAGTAAAAGAACAGACACTACAATTAAAAACTGAACGCGGCTACAAGACGATCGCGGATGATTTAGTTTTGAAACTAGATGCAGAAGCGCCTGTTTGGCCATATTTTGGATTTTGAAAAGCCTGTTGACTTTCGCCGTTTATCGAAGGTGATTTTGGAAGTTTTTTTAAACATTCGTTTCTAAGCTCGTTTCGAAAACCTAGTGAGAAGAAATGAAGCCAAAAAGCACCCACATTTTCCTTTAATCAGAACAAAATACGTCATTGTCTGTCTAGGTAGGCAGCTCAAATAATTTTGAAACAGCTATAGATACACCACCATTCATAAATTTGGAGTTTTTTTTTTGTTCTTGAAAGCCTCTAATGTTCACCAAGGTTGCATTTGACTGATGTACAAATGCAGTAAAAACAGAAATATTGTAAACATATTACAATTGTAAATTTTTGTGGAAACTTTTTTTCAGGATTTTTTTGATGAATGGACAGTTTAAGAAAACGTTTTTTTGAAATATAAATCTGTTATAACAATATACACGTCCCTATTGTCACTTTTGATCAATTTAAAAAGAAAACAAAAACACAATAAAACATTTGAATGGTGGTGTACAAAAAACAGAAGCAAAAAAATCACAATTTTGTCTTCATACCGTTTGCAGAAAGGAGAAAGTGTGCAGCATTCTGTTGCGGGAGCCATCTGATTTTATTGATCTTCTCCTCGATTTCTAAACTTTTCAAGTAATCAAACTCAGGCTCGTGACTCTGAAAGGTGCTGTACACGTTGTATTCCCCTCTTGAGAGTAGGCGGTTTTTACTCTATGGAGAGAAACATTGAACACTTAAGTAAACACTTTGAATCACACTTCCTAAAACATTAAATGCAATAAAAATCTTTGGGTTGCATCACCTCCTGTTCTCGCTGAAATATGACGACTCTCCCCCCTTTGTCTCCTGTGGCTAATAACTCCCCCGAACAGTTAAATTCAACAGTTGAGATAATGTCCGCTGCATATCCGAAAGGAAGAAAGAAAGATAAGACAATTATTTACTTCATACATTAAACATGCACAGCTTTAACAAAGTAGAAAGCTTTGACACCAACATTAACTTTCTAAACGCATGTTTTTGATCTTATAAATTGTGCAAGACTAATCATTGCATATCATGCCGAAGACAATTAATGTTTGTCTTTCATTAAATATTCATTATTCATGACTCATCTTCATGCATGCTTAAGTTTAGATGTTTTAAGCTCAAACTGGAGTTAAAACAAATCTATTTCATACATTCAACATGCACGGCTTCAAAAAAGTAGAAAGCTCTGATGCCAAAATTGACCCTAAACGCATGTTCCTGGTCTTATTATGCAACACCGATCAATGCATGTTCTGCCAACATATGCAATATTCAAGTCTCATTTTCATACACATTTAAGGGTAGATGTTTTATTCTGAAGCTCAAACTGAAGTAAAAACAGATTTATGCTCAGTGTGGATCATTTCCTCTCTCCACCCCTGCTGCTTCACCCTTCTGATCTCTCTCGCTCAGAGGGAAGGACACAGGGACAAACAGAGGCATGATTCAGTGTTCCTGAAACAGAACTATTAGCTCAATGCAGACACAGGCCTGGGCTTCTTTTAGCCGATGGATCACACGCCAAAAACACAGTACGCAAAAACGGATAATCAAACACCTCTTGTACATTTATAGAACTGAAACAAAACTAATGGCCATTTGGTTTCTTCACTGTGGATTTGTTGAGGAAACTGCATCAGGTGAAAAACGCTGATGAGCGACTAACTAAAATCTGAGTAAACCTAATGAAATGATTCGGTAGGGCCTTCCGTCTCGGTTCAGAGCTAGTTTTGGCTACAGGTTTGGTTTAAAAAACAAGCAGGAATAAAAAAAAAAATTTAAAAAAATGATTATGTTTTGATGAACGGCAAACAGACTCTGTTTTCAGTTTATACAGAAACAGCAGAGTTCACAGAAACTTCACTGTTGAGTACCATCAAAGCCGCGACTAACTAAAATCTGAGTAAACCTAATGAAATGATTCGGTAGGGCCTTCCGTCTCGGTTCAGAGCTAGTTTTGGCTACAGGTTTGGTTTAAAAAACAAGCAGGAATAAAAAAAAAAAATAAAAAAAAATGATTATGTTTTGATGAACGGCAAACAGACTCTGTTTTCAGTTTATACAGAAACAGCAGAGTTCACAGAAACTTCACTGTTGAGTACCATCAAAGCCAATGTGAGAATATCGTTTACTCAGCCCTGTAACTTTGTGTGTGTTTTTTTTTTTTTAATTAATTCAAGAGTGTTTGGGATGCTTGGCCAGGGATCTGCGACTTGAGAGCTGAATGCAGACATAACCGACTAACCTAACACAAAATAAATGTGCCACATCAATCCTGGAGAACACACTTTAAAGGGCTGGTTCACTGGTTTTTTTTCAAGGCTTGATTGTGTTTATGGGGTGCAGTCTAACATGTGTTAATGCTTCGGTATAAAAAAAAAAAAGCTTACCTTTATTCCACACCACTCTGTCCCTTCTCTGAGAAACGGGCTGATCTTTTCCTGTTTTTTTTTAAGCCCTGCCCTCAGAAATAGGCGATGGGCTCTGATTGGTTAGCTAGCCCAGTGTGTTGTGATTGGCTAAACCGCCTCTAAACGTCCCGCCCCTCTCCTCAGCGGCATGTGCTCCGGTTGTATTGTAAACAACGGCGTCGTTAATATCGCTTATCAGTTTGAGCCCGATTGAGAAGCAGAGGATATTATTGAAGAGGATCGTGCAGAACCTGTGCAAGCACGGCTTTTAATGGTAGGCCTATGTTTTTTGTTTGTTGTTGTCTCATACTTTTAGATATGCTGTTATTTGTAAATGCTACTGCTTATGTTAGCTTTTAATATACGGTTTTATCCTGATTAAAGTTTCAGCTTCGTAACTTTGCAGATATTGTTTATGCTCAAACAGCAACATTACACACTAACGTTAAAAAAAGTGAAATCGCAATCAACCACCCCTTTAACATCCAAATTAACCTGACTCAGCATCTTTATTTTATGTCAAGCTGATTTTTATTTACTGCATTGGTCAGTTTGTTTAAATATATAATGGATAAAACATTATATTATATTTAATTTAATGTTTTATTTTTTATTTTATTTTATATATAAATTTTTTTTTTTTTCGAAGGACACTGAGAAATAAAGTGGCCGGTGTAGCTCATGTTTAAGAGGCTGAACTATTGCTGCAATGAAAGTTAATAGGCACCAAAGTTTTCTGAATTTCTCCTTCTGTAATAAATTAAAATGGCTCATAACACACATTAAGGTGAGAAAATTATGGTTTTCATGTATTCAAATAGATTAATAGCATCCTGAAGCTCAAAAAAAAAAGAGATGAAAGCAAACCAAGGCATCAATTAGGATATAAAACTAACAGAAATCCAGGGTGGAAGGAATCAGCTAATGAGCAACAAACAGGCGGTGACCATGTGTGCGTTCTGGACCGTCTGTGTCTGATTAATCAATCTCTAGTCACACCAGTGACAGCGAGTGATGTGATGACTCACAAACATCAGCGGGTGAACCTCACAAATCAAAACAAGAACATGCCCGGTCATATTTCAACATCAACATAAAGATTATTCTGCATACAGAAAATGAAGGCTTTACTGATGACCATTGCAATAAAAACATTGTCCTCTTAAATTCCTGTTACATTACTGTTAAAGTCATCACCACTTAATGATAGCAAATAGGATGTACACAAATTAAATCAGCTTTTACACAATCAATTCAATATTTATTTATTTTTTTTAAATCTGAATATACTATATATTTACAAATGAAAAAAGAATAGTATTCGTTATATGCAATATTAGTTACAATTTAATGAATGCCAATAAAATGACCACTTACACCATTTTATTCAATATTTGAAAAATTAAATATTTGCATATACTACATTCTCAATAAAAATACTAATAGCATTGTTATTTTTATGTAATAGTATATAATGATAATATCTACAATAATAATATAATTATAAGAGTTACAATTTAATGAATGCAAATAAGGTTAAAAATATTATATGAACTTATATGAACACACCATTTAAATATTTATCAACTTCTTAAATTATATTAACTTTTGTATTAATCAATACTAATACTACTAACTACTTACAATTTAATGAGCGCACATTCGATTGCACAAAATTAAATTGATATGTTGCTATATGACACAATTTACAAATTTCTATACTGTACAAAACATACCTAATATTATTATTATTGCTATTATTTATATTATTTTATACAAATCAACAATGGTTATTACCAGATACCAAAAATCAAAATACAGCAAAATATATCTTATAAATATTGATTTATCGCAGGGATTAAAGTCTTCCGTCGCTACGACGGATTTCCGTCAGTTCATAAAGAGAGTCACTTGCTTCATTCCTGAATGATTCAGCCGTTCGAACGAATCAATTGAATGAATGACTCAGTGATAAAATCAGTGACTTGCCGCCACCTGCTGGCGGATTTCGTTTCATTTTTAGCGTATAATTTCAGTTCTGTATTCAAAATGTTATATTTAAAACATTAATCTCCACATTAATTTATTAATTTAATTGCACTCATGCTACCTCTGAGCCTCATTAAACGTCTGAAAATGTACCTACAAGCCACTTTTGTGTTCTTCTGTGCTACCTCTGTAGTACAAATTAACTTATTAATACTAATTTCATATGATTGGTAACTTATGTCTTATTCTACTTATTATATTGTTTTAAATAGAAATTTTAAAAAGCTTATAAACATACATTTTTTTATTTGACAGATGAAAATGATGCCATTACTAAGGTAAAAAGAAAATACTCCTGTAAGTCACTTTAAGGAGTCAAATGTCACCTCGTATTAGGAAGGCTAATTTTTGATCAGAATTTTTGATTATTGATCAGAAGGTGCTCCTATTTTTTTTTT
>NW_015645558.1:216407-222302 GCF_001515625.1 Sinocyclocheilus rhinocerous
ATGATTTAAATAACTGAAATTATACGCTAAAAATGAAACTAAATCTGCCAGCAGGTGCCGGCAAGTCACTGATTTTATCACCGAGTCATTCATTCAATTGATTCGTTGGAACGGCTGAATCATTCAGGAATGAAGCAAGTGACTGTCTTTATGAACTGACGGAAATCCGTCGTAGCGACGGAACACTTTAATCCCTGTTTATCGTCTTCTTACAGTAATGACTGCTTAATTATGGTTTAATTATCATAATGTACAAATTGAAAACATCTTATCGGTTCTAAAATCAGTGCTTCATTTTATTTCTGCAAAAATATATGCACTATTTTTCCCCCCTTAATTTTGGTGACTTGGACATGTTTTTTGTGAAATTCAATTGAGCATGAAGAGACATGGTCATTAACTATCCTGATTTTTCATCCTGTGATGTGCATCTGAAGACGACACAAGTACAGATAGAGAGGAAACACCACTGTACTGTATCACAACACAAACCAAAACAACCGCAGCAGCAGCGGGGGAAGCGTAGGCAGGTACATGACGGACGGTGACCACCTCGTAAATAAACCCTCCAAGCAAATATTAACGTTTAACATCCACATCGGACATCAGCCACAACCTACAGCAACATAACATCAGCACCTCCCAAAACCAGATCAAATTACAGCATCCTACAGTAACCCAAACAACACGTTACATCACAGAGGAGTCCGTTAGCGCTAGGAAAAAGCTCAAAAACAAGCGGAGCACCCGGTGTGAGAGGCAGACGGAGATAAACGCACACATACCCATCCTGAAAGGTAGAGAGAGGCCATTATAGCACAGTTCCAGGCTGTGGCTGTCAGCAGCGCACACAAGACAGCAGAGGAAGATTTAAGAGCCTGGGAGTAGCTGCGGTATGGACAGCGCTGGCTCGCCCACAGGGAGGCTGAGCGAGGGGTGCCACGCGGCCATGTTGGACAGGTAAGATCGTGAGGGAATCCCTCCACACATGACACCAACCCTTCATGTGAGATCCTGAAGGAATTACGGCCTTATAAACATCCACATATAACTTTGAGGGAGTTTGCAGTGCAGTCCTTCCCACAAACAAATGACACTTCCTGTTTGAATGTCTTTCAGGGGTAGAGAAACCGCACACAAGCAACTAAACATAATAAAAAAAATAAACTTTACATAATATCTATGACAATTCTGCACAAATATATACTGCAAAATGTTATTGACTATATACATACTTACATCTCTCTCTCTCTATCTACACACTGTATATTTTATAACTATTTACAAATAACAAATTTAATAAAATTACTAATTTCAGATAACTGCAGATTTTTTTATGGTTTTTAAATGGTTAAAACAAACGTAGAAAAATATTGGTACTACTATAAAATCATTGCTATTGAAATTTATACAATTACATATATATTTAAAAATATATATGTGCACACACACACACACATACATACTACATTATATAAAACACACATACATACAATTTATTAAAAAAATAAATAAAATAAGAATAAATGTAAACATAAAATTGAAAATTCTATTTAAATAGAAATAGAAAAAAGTCTTATAAGAATAACATTTTCACACAAATGGTTGTATTACATTTATTACTCTATATTTTTTATTGAAATTTAAATAACACAGGAATTAAAAAATATATATAAAAAAACATTTATAAAAGCATTTAAGACATTTTTTTATATATTTAAAAAAAATCTAAAATAAAAAATTAAGCATTTTTAAAAATTGTTTTTATAAAATGAGTAATACAAACTTTAAATAATAAAAACTTTGTAAAAATGAATCTACATGATAACAATGGCCTTTGTTTCAAGGTATATTTTTGCATACTTTTATTTTTGCACTAAAGTCTGGTATACCACTGCGCAAAACACCTTATTTATACCTAATTGATGAGTCAAACAAACAAAAGAGAGTCAATATGAACCCTATTTTGCACATTTATTCCAATAAATTCCAACAAGTTAAAAAGGCTATAAGAACAGCTTATGCTCAGTTTCCTGCTCTAAAACACACAAAACCGGCAAAAACACAAAACCTCCACTAGAAAGTGCAGAGAAAACCGGAAGTCTTCACACTTAGGAATTACTATCTCAGAGCTGTTTATTATGCCGAGTGTGAGAAAGTCAGAGCACATTTAATTCTATGATTGCATCCTGCAAGCACACAGTCTGAAGGTCCGCTAAAAATACACACAATAGGGCCTTTCGCACCGCGGGAACCTTTTCATAGTACCAGAACTAATTGTGGAACTACCCACTTTTTGGCGTTTTCGCACCGCTGGAACTGGGTGCGATTTTAGTACCGGACTGCCTTTTTCGAGAACCAACCTAGCTCCTACTCTAAGCACAACTGGTACTAATCGTGACAACAACAACAACACAAGTGCATTGAAATGCATGCTCAGATCAGCCTCCCAGAAGCATTTCATCACGCAGGAGTCAGAGCCCTGCCAGCCCGAGCATGCATACTGAGATAGAGCAGTGGATGTGGGTTTGATTTAGTGTCAGTTAAGGGGGCTGGTTTGATGTTTAGGCCGCACTGCTGCCGCTTGCGCCCCCGCCTACCAACACAAATCCCCCGCGCGGCGCGTTTACCTGCCATCATCGCCTGTCTGGGCGGACGGTGCGAACGAGCGCGGAATGAGAGCGAGCGGAGGCGAGCGGGATCTGCCCGTGATTTGGTTTCGCTTCAAGATGGCGCACGCTGCCCGTCGACATGACACAGTGACGTCATTTAACCAAGCGCGCCGTGCGCCCGGCGCGTCGTGGCTGCGCTGAGGTTTGCGCAGACGCTGTGTGAGTTACGCAAAGACCAAACGCCCTTGTTTTGTTTGTTTATTGGTTGGATGAATGGATGAGTGTCAGGTGAAATGTTATACTGCTGCGAATGTAAAATACCTTCAATCCCATACTTTCAATCTCTCTTGAGAACAGAATGTTTTAGTGAGTGTCATGTCTAGCTGCAGTTTGGTCAAATTATGCGTGTGTAAGGTGTAAATTATGTGTACTTAGCATACATACAACTCTAAATTTGACATGACAAAGAAGAAGTGTCTATTTCTGTTACCGGCTTTTTCTCCACAACATGAAATATAATTTTGAAATGTGAAAATGACATTTGTTCATGAAGGTTAAGAGATTGAAAAAGTGAGAAAACGGAAATGCATATCATTAGACAATATTTCTAAAGTGTAAGTAACCTAATTATAAAAGACTATATATTATATATACATACACTAATAATTAAAGTGCCCCTATTATGGGTAATGAAAGGTTCATATTTTGGTTTTGGGAGTCCCCAACAACAGGTTGACATGCATGCAAGGTCAAAAAACACTTTCATTGTCTTATACTATGCATTTATGTTTACCATACTTGCTCAAGGACTCCCAAACGATTCACTCAACGATTAATTTTTCCAACCCCCTCCTTTGCGTGACGCTAATCTTGCTCTCATTTTGATTATATTGTAATATTGTAAATGTTAAACTTCAGTTATGTTTTAATCATAAATTGTTCTCATTCTTCATAAAATTCTCAGATCTCATAAATGTAGAACTTTTACTGGCATTAACTACTGCTATTCTGTATTGTTGCACATGACAAAAAAAAAAGTCAATGTATTTGTTGACTGGCAATTCAAATGACATACTGTCCAATTTTAATTAAAACAAAGCATCAGTATTTTAATGCATTTGATAGTTTACGTTCATATAGGCCTACAACTCAGTAAACCTTTTCAATGACTTAAATGTTTGAAATTCATTTTCATTTTTAAATAAATCCTCAATAATCTGAAACTAAGCTCGCCCCTTTTAACCTCTTCTCTGAGTATGATGACAATATAATTCAGTAGTGTTTTATGGCTATTTCATACTAGTTTCGCCACATGGAGGAGCCACTATATTTGGGTGAGAATGAGAAAAGTGTTTGAAAACAGTGGATTTAGGGTTCCTTATAATGGTACAATATAACAATATCAGCAGTCTGTTCATTGTTCATAATTTGAGCAGGTTAACACATGAGCAAAAGCTTGCCCATTTACTCCCGTGGTTAACTCTTAACTCTTAATAAAATCAACAAGTAGCCTAACTGTGTAAAGCCAATTTAGCATTCATATCAAATCTGTACCTTACTGTATCTAGTTTCTTTGAGGAAATCACATTGGGCTCTTCATTAAAGAACATAAATAAAGCATACAGAATAATATCAAATGAATAATTTATCTGTTTGTAAGACCCGTGTGGATATGGCAGATGTCTGTAAATCAATGTTTTACAGAGAGCAGCGCAGGACAAAATTAGAGTGTATTTCAACAGAGACATCCTGCAAAGGGGAGTCATTACCCTGAACCATTATCCCAGCACCAAAACACATCGTTCCACACTGCTAATGAGAAATAGAACAAGTGAGCAGTGATTTGAAGTACACATGAGCGCTTCTCTACCACCTAATTAATGCATAATATGTAATTAATTCATTGATGATTTATTAATTAGATACTGGCCAGCAGTAATCTGCTCTGCTATTCCTGTGTGTAATTCAGAAGATTAGGCTTTGTTTATGTTTACATTAACGTTCCACAAAGCTGAGGGATCCTCATGAATATTGATGTATAAATAGTTTTTTTGTATATTTATTCCTCTGTCCACTTCATAAACACTGGGAATATGTATTCAAATGTTTTATTTCTCTGAATGCAACCAAACCTTTGCGCATGTATTATTTTAGGGCTTTTATTGGCCACATAGCTACATGCTGACAATCTATCTGCGATGACGTTTTCAGGTCTGAAAAGGTCCAGTGAGGTTGATTGCCATCCAAACCAATCACAAAATCCAATAAATAAGGTGATTGTGCATTAGCGCCCTACTGAGGGATTGATTGCACCCTAATTTAGTAGGCCAAGATTATTTACTGTAATATAGAAAGCTTTAATGACCAGCAGATGGCAGTCTTTAAATATAAATGGACTCTTTTTCTTTTTAATAGACTCTAACTCAAGCCAGCAGACTTTAAATGCAGCTACACACTCTTCATCACGTCCAGCACTGTGTAAACTGTAATGTGTATAATGCGTCTGGCCCGGCGGCCGTATAGGCATCAACAGTAATTTAAGGGTCTGAGTTGGCTTTCAGCGGCCTGATTTACTACTGTCTAACTAACATATGCAGTGCTGCTTGTCTGCAGATAAGAGGCAGGCGGAGCATTTTGTTGTGGTTACTTAACATAGCTTATTGTTCACATCATCTGTGCAGCACAGGCAGAAATCTAATCAAGTCCTACAGAGTGATAAAAAATGACATAAAACTGACATTTATTTCTGAAGATTGTTCCTGGCACTTCATATTCTTCGACAAACATCAAACGTGAGTGTAGCTGCTTTTCTAACTCTAAATAAGAAATATCAAATACATATAATAATAATAATACAATTATTATGAATGTATATTATAATATATATGAGCATATTAGAATTATTTCTGAAGGATCATGTCACTGAAGACTGGAGTAATGATGCTGAAAATTACAGGAATACATTACATTTTAAAGTGCCCCTATTATGGGTAATGAAAGGTTCATATTTTGGTTTTGGGAGTCCCCAACAACAGGTTGACATGCATTCAAGGTCAAAAAACACTTTCATTGTCTTATAATATGCATTTATTTTTACCTTACTTGCTCAACGACTCCCAAACGATTCACTCAATGATTCATTTTTCCAAACCCATCCTTTGCGTGACGCTAATCTGCGGTGATTGGTCCAATTGGTCTCATTTTCATTTCATCATGCCTGTAATGCCTGATAAAGCAGGTTTGTCAGCAGTGCTGCTTTGTGTACAGCATTACCGGGGAAACA
>NW_015645558.1:226372-227885 GCF_001515625.1 Sinocyclocheilus rhinocerous
TATGCATTTATTTTTACCTTACTTGCTCAACGACTCCCAAACGATTCACTCAATGATTCATTTTTCCAAACCCATCCTTTGCGTGACGCTAATCTGCGGTGATTGGTCTGATTGGTCCAGTGGTGTAGTCTAGTTTTTTGTAGTGGGTATACGCTGATATTCCCTCCCAGCCTCATACTCACCGTCCCACAGCGACACCCCATAAGCACCCCCACACTCACTTTACAATATGCATCTATGTAACTGAGAGCATTCTGAAAGACTGCTTATGTGATATCAACATGTCAATTTATTATAAGCAACAGAAGACTTACTAATGACATTTAAAGCTGGGGAGACAGGGCTGATTTCTTACTGTTTAGTGTTAATCATTTAACTCGGCCAGTTACATTTATTTTAAGAATATAGTCCCTGGAGAATAGGTTTTATCAGCTGGCAATTTTCAATGCACATTTAAGAGTGCCTGTTTTTAAATTCCCTAGCCTGACTTTCAGTCCACAAGGTTGGTCAGGAGTTCTCATCTCTCTCATCATCTGAAACAAGGAGATATAAACATTGTATTATATTCCCTCCCAGCCTCATACTCACCGTCCCACAGCGACACCCCACACTCACTTTACAATATGCATCTATGTAACTGAGAGCATTCTGAAAGACTGCTTATGTGATATCAACATGTCAATTTATTATAAGCAACAGAAGACTTTAACAGCCAATGACATTTACAGCTGGGGAGACTGGACTGATTTCTTACTGTTTAGTGTTAATCATTAAACTCAGCCGTTACATTTATCTTAAGAATATGGTCCCTGGAGAATAGGTTTTATCAGCTGGTATTTCAATGCACATTTAAGAGTGCCTGTTTTTAAATTCCCTAGCCTGACCTTCAGTCCACAAGGTTGGTCAGGAGTTCTAATCTCTGTCATCATCTGAAACAAGGAGATATAAACATTGTATTCGGTTTAACTGCTGTAGACACACACATACACAGTATGCGTGTTATCTCTCCACTTCACTCGCATTCTCTGATCCACCACACTAATGTTATTTAAGTTATTAGCTAGTTATGTTGGCTTGAGAAAGCCAGCATACGTTTTCTAACTGATGAGACTTAAGGTGTTTTATAAATAATTATCAAAAATCAAAGATTTCCCATAGACTTGCATTGGCTGAGCAAAAATGCCCTCTCTAGAGGACAACTGCAGTCCACTAGAGGGAGCCACAGGATAAGAAATCTTTAAACTCCCCTCATTTACTTTCTTTTTCAGACAGTTACATTTACAAATAATTGCATACTTTTCCTTTATGCCGCCAAGCAAAGCTAACATATTTGATCATGACCATGTCAGGTAGTGACTATCTAAGGCCAGTGTGAAAGACGTTCGGTACAGTTGACTGATCTGTCACTGCTTGCTGAAGCAGCAGCAGCTTCAGGGGCAGGCTTACGAAAACACAGAAAGAGTGTAGTTTGAGTTTGCTTTCGTTTCATATCTCCTTTAGTGATTCACATTCA
>NW_015645558.1:230663-231215 GCF_001515625.1 Sinocyclocheilus rhinocerous
TGCAGCTGAAGCAGCAGCAGCTTCAGGGGCAGGCTTACGAAAACACCGAAAGAGTGTAGTTTGAGTTTGCTTTCGTTTCATATCTCCTTTAGTGATTCACATTCTATGCTGAGCAAGAGTTGCACAATAATAGCACTGGTCATCAACAGAAACACGGCATGACTTTCAAAAAGTAGGTGCTTCAACATGGACGGGGTGAATTTATGAATGAACGTGTGAAAGTTCTGTTACAAAACGATGTTGTTACGTATCCTCGCGCTTTTTTAAGTGGGTATACGGAAATCCTTCACCTTTCCTAGTGGGTATACGGCGTATAACTGCGTATCACGTAGACTACACCACTGGATTGCTCTCATTTTCATTTCATCATGCCTGTAATGCCGTATAAAGCAGCGTTTGTGAGCACAGTGCTGCTTTGTGTACAGCGTTACCGGGGAAACCGTTATTTTTACCGCTTCAAAAGCAGCGCCTAATGGCAAAGAATGAATTTTGCATTTTCGTTCAGACCAATGCGAAAAGACCAACAAGTGGGCGGGCAATATGCTAATGTTT
>NW_015645558.1:234130-238359 GCF_001515625.1 Sinocyclocheilus rhinocerous
TTAAAGTGCCCCTATTATGGGTAATGAAAGGTTCATATTTTGGTTTTGGGAGTCCCCAACAACGGGATGGCATGCATGCAAGGTCAAAAAACACTTTCATTGACTTAATATGCATTTATTTTTTAGCTTACTTGCTCAACGACTCCCAAACGATTCGCTCAATGATTCATTTTTCCAAACCCCTCCTTTGCGTGACGCTAATCTGCGCTGATTGGTCTGATTGGTCGATTTCATTTCCATTTTATAATAAAAGCTGCGTTTGTGAGCGCAGTGCTGCTTTGTGTACAGCGTTACCGGGGAAACCGCTATTTTTACCGCTCCAAAAGCGCACCTAGTGGCAAAGAATGAATTTGCAGTTTCATTCAGACCAATGCGAAAAGACCAACGAGTGGGCGGGCAATATGCTAATGTTTCATGTTGACGTCAACACGGCTTGAGATTCGTTTTAAAAACGACTAGTTTCAGTGATTCAGAGTCGACTCTTTCTTTTGAGAGACAATAACTTTATACACGGTGCACTTTCAGATTTAAAACTTTGCAGGATGTTTTCATTCACTTAGAGCTGTGTTACACACTGCATGAAAGGTAATTTTAAAAAATCCATAATAGGGGCACTTTAAAATATGTTCAAATAGAAAACAGATATTTCAAATTGTGATAATATTTCTCAATATTGACATTTTTACTGTATTTGTGATCAAATAAATTTAGTCTTGGTGAGCATAAAAGTCTTCTTTCCCAAAAAAAAAAAAAAAAAAAACCCAAACTTTTAAATGATATAGTGCGTACATTCACATTAGTCATTTTGCATATTTTTCTGGCTATGAAGTTCACTTTAATATTAATATTAATATTTGGCCCAATATTAATTAATTTAACTAGATTTTAAGCACATTTTAGTTACATTTGTACAGTAAACAATGTAAGTGTTGGGTAGTAAGGCCTATACAGTAGATGCCAGGAGAGAAATAGAATATGGGAAATGCTATTATGTTATATAAGGGAGTGTTTCTATGTCCTTTAATGAAACAGACACTTTGAAAATGAAAGCCTTTGCCAATGATGTGGGGAGCAGCACAAGCTTTTAAGTGTAATAAACTAAATTAAATTAGTTCAGAAATCACACTGAATATGCTGGCCACTGAGAAAGAGGAAGAAAAACAGGCCTTCATCTCACTCACCTTAATTATTTAGCCTTTATTAGTTGACTACAGACATAATGTAAATTACACCACTTATAGTGCATGAAAGCTAATTCTCATAATTCTGAATACACATTAGCTGGGACGCGTTTCTTTCCAGTGTTCATAAAGTCTAGTTACTGCTGTCATTGGATCAGTATCTTTGAACATTATGTCTGTTATTCATGTTATTCCTAAAATCAGATGCTCAATCATAAGATTTAATTCCATTCACATTAGTCATTTTGTATATTTTTCTGGCTATGAAGTTCACTTTAATATTAATATTAATATTTGGCCCAATATTAATTAATTTAACTAGATTTTAAGCACATTTTAGTTACATTTGTACAGTAAACAATGTAAGTGTTGGGTAGTAAGGCCTATACAGTAGATGCCAGGAGAGAAATAGAATATGGGAAATGCTATTATGTTATATAAGGGAGTGTTTCTATGTCCTTTAATGAAACAGACACTTTGAAAATGAAAGCCTTTGCCAATGATGTGGGGAGCAGCACAAGCTTTTAAGTGTAATAAACTAAATTAAATTAGTTCAGAAATCACACTGAATATGCTGGCCACTGAGAAAGAGGAAGAAAAACAGGCCTTCATCTCACTCACCTTAATTATTTAGCCTTTATTAGTTGACTACAGACATAATGTAAATTACACCACTTATAGTGCATGAAAGCTAATTCTCATAATTCTGAATACACATTAGCTGGGACGCGTTTCTTTCCAGTGTTCATAAAGTCTAGTTACTGCTGTCATTGGATCAGTATCTTTGAACATTATGTCTGTTATTCATGTTATTCCTAAAATCAGATGCTCAATCATAAGATTTAATTCTGTAAGTACCACAAATAATAAGATAGAAATAAAAAATATGAATTAGAGTCTTTAGCAGTGTTGGGCAGTAACTAGTAACTAGTAACTTAGTTACTGTAATAATATTACTTTTTAGTAGTAGTGTAATGTACTAATAGTGTAACTAATTACTAATAAGATTTCAGTAATAATATTACAGTTACCATCCATAAAACAGTTTAGTTACTTAGTTACTTTTGATGCTTCAACCCCATCTGATTTAAGATCCAACAATCAAATAATTCCTAGATTTATTTTCATAATTTTCATGACTTGCACATGCATGTGATGTCCCCAGTGCAGCAGGCAAGCTTGGGATATGGAAAAGCTTACATTCAGCAGATAGAAATATAGCATTATATTACTATAATTAAAAATATTTTCGGAAAAATTAAACCGTTTCATACAAACTATGTGATTTGATAAAATACATAATGAAATATAATTGTATATGGGTAACGGAAAAATCACAATTAGCTTCAAGCTACACATGACAATTAATGTGATTAATACAACACTTACTTGAACGTCACTATCAATCACTATTGAGTGTTTGTAATAACTAAGTAACAATATTACTTTTGAAAGGAGTAACTAGTAATGAGTAATATATTACATTCTTTGAGTAACTAGCCTAACACTGGTCCTTGGTGACCCATGAGGCTTAGCTCACTTGTTTTAAGCCTATATGGATAGAGAAATATTATGGTTAGAGAACTTGTATTTAAGCCTGAAGCAACGGTTTGAAGATAAATATGTCCTAATGATGGATTTGTATATTACAAACAAGTAACGTTTCACATAACAAGATGTTAATTGATGGACTGGAGTGGTGTGGATTGCTTCTGGATTATTGTGATGTTTTTATCAGTTCTTTGGACTCTCATTCTGACGGCACCCATTCACTGCAGTGGATCCATTGGTGAGCAAGTGATTTAATGCAACATTTCTCCAAATCTGTTCTGATGAAGAAACATACCACATCTTGGATGGCCTGGGGGTGTAGATGTTCATTTTTGGGTGCACTGCTCCTTTTAGAATTTACAAAATGTCATCACAGCAAGTTTTGTCCATCAGAAGACAAGTATCATGTACTGCTGCTGCGATAAGTGTGTTGCTCCTTCATTTTCTTCTCTCTCCGGTGACCGTCTCTTCTTTTATCTTCTACCCCTGTACTCTGATTTCATTAGTTCCATTGATATCCAGCCCTACTTTTCTATGTTCATGAAAAATTAATAGCACTTTTTTCACTGAACTATTTATAAGCAGATCAAACTGAGTCATGGGAGTAATGAGAACAGGCCTTTTAAACTTTAGAATCTCAGCTGAACAAACAATTGAAAAGCAGATGCTCTGGATAAAAACCCGAGCTATAATCTCTGCAGGACACCAGAAAAAAAAATAAAAAAGACCACTTCATCCAGTCAATGAATAAATGCACCAAAGCTGTTGTACTTACTCCTGCTGCCTACACAGGGAGCCGTCTTCCAAGATTGCATCCTAGCCATCAGCAGCTCTCTCTATGTTTTGGAACAATGCTTTTGTATTATGTTTGGTCGAGACATCTCACTAGTGTTCAGGAGGAGCAAAAGAGATTGATGTTTGTGATTACGTTGTGTTGTGTTGATGTGATGGCTCTTTACACGGCGGGGGAGAGAAAGCAAGCCATGATTCGTCACAGCAAGAACAACAATAACAGGCACATGACATCACCTTCAAATTAAAGCTGAACATTATTGAGCTGGGATGATCAGACACTTAGATGTCATAACAGCGGTTTACAGTGAGGACATGCAGCATGCTTGATTCAAGAACTGTTACGGGCTTAAAAAATACAAATGCTTATTTGTCTGGCTAGTACTTGAGGGTTTATTTACTGAACTTTTACAGCGTGCCAATATCTTTGTAAATCAGCTCCCTGGGAATTGGTTTACCTTGAATTTCGTGCCTGACATACTTTGTGGCTAGTAAGGGCTTGTGTCCCAGTGCAAAACACACCTTAAGGTGTGCTTTAATTGAGAAGGTATGTGCATGTGTTTTAGCTTGCACAATTTGTATTGCATAAGCGGATATTGACCGGAATATATATATATATATATATATACATATGTAGATAGATAGATAGAGAGAGAATATATATATATATATATATATATATATATATATATACACACACACACA
>NW_015645558.1:238431-276375 GCF_001515625.1 Sinocyclocheilus rhinocerous
TTAAAACATGCTTTATTATTATTATTTTATCATTAATGATATAGAATAATACATATAAAATATATACATTTATACTATTACTAATTATTATTACTATTATTATTGTAATAGTAATAATAATAATAAAATAACAATTGTTAGTATTACTGTTGATAACAATAACATGCTTTATTGTCATTATTATTATTATTAATATTGATGAAAGTTTAATTTATATAAAATATATAGATGTATTATAATGTAAAATATAGATGTGTATTATAAAATTATGATGATAATAATAAAGAAAAAACATGCCTTATTATTAAAACACTACTAATGAAAGGCTAATTTATACTAAATATATACATTTATAATAATAACAACATAATTATTACTATTATTATTATTACTGTTAGTAATCACAACAATAACATGCTTTATTATTATTATTATTATTATTGATGAAATGTTAATTTGTATAAAATATAAATTTATAATAATGAAACATGCTTTATTATTACAACATTATTAATGAACTATATTAAATTATACACACACACACACACACACACATATATATATATACATACACACACATTTATAATAATAATACACTCAATGTTTTGTTTGTACAATTATTTTTATTGAAAATGTGTAATTTACTTAAAAATATATACATTTATATATATATTATTAACTATACAATTACACAAAAATCCCATTATTCATTACATTACATAAAAATATATTCAATAAATAAAAAGGTGAAAGATTGAGGCAGTTTGTAACATTGTTCTGTTCTCTATAATGATGCATGTGACATGTATACAAAAATGTTCTGTCACAATAGACTGCACGAGAAATTACTGCTGACAAAAAGACTTGGAATAGTGCTGTTGAATTATTTAAGGCATAACAAATGCCGATGCTCCGCGCTCATCCCCCCCAGCGCCCTTTCCAGGGCTGTAAGCCAGCCGACTCAACACAAACCTGACTGGAGCTCCTTCCGTATGCACCGAGGCTTGGGATGTAAATTGAACAACAACTGATTGCTGACCTCCCAAAACAGTTCATTAGGAACTTGTTTGAGTTTTGCAGACAGTTTAGGTTGAGCACGTTTTATCAGCTTAATTGTTTGTATTTCCAGCCAAGCGTGTTGGAAAATACATGGAAAAATCAAGGCTGATAAGTCGGAATGACCTCCAATCTGCCCTACTGAAGGGTGTTATTATCCTCCTGCAAACACTGCAAACCCCAGCACTGATAGACAGATCTGTGTTTTACACAAAGACTAAGAACAAGAGCTGCAACATATTTTGTGATTAGGTTTGTCCCTTGTGGTTTCCCTGCAGAGCCAAAGAAACTATGAAAAGCTTTGAACTTTGATACAATAATGCAAGACCGCCATGCTAATTCAATTATAAGGGAATAGTTCACTCAGAAAGGAGAATTCTGTCATTATTTACTCAACCTCACCCTTTTTTCTGTGTAGCTTTCTGTCTTTTTCAACTACTTTTATACAGCTACTTTTATGGTGACTTTGGAATAATAAGAGGTTGAGTAAATTATTACAGAATTTTCATTTTTGAGGAAACTCATCCTCCATACATACATTTATAAGGTAAAAGCTTTCAAAAACCATAATAATACATCCAATTTAATTGCACTGTTGAAGACAACATTTCTAACATTTCTGATTTTCAGATGACCGAGTCTTCTCACTGTCTGGATGCTTGTGGTAGCCTTGGGCATTCTGGAGACTGACAACATGATTTAGGACACCTTCACTTTTAAAAAATTGAGTTGAACTATGTCCAAACTTATGACTGCAATTTCCTTCATTGTCACAATGTAGTTTTCATAAGCATAAGCTCCATAAAATGCCTGAAGCCAGAGAACATGTTATGACTTTTGTATTCCTGAGGCTGTCGGACGCATTTTAGGACACCTGGCATTTGGAAAGTGTCCTCTGGCTTATCATAAACAACATTAAACTGGCGCAGCAGGTAAAGACTCTATCATAGTAATTAATCTGCTGTCTGATGGTAAGAAGAACAGCAAACTTTATCCAGTTAAGTCTATTGATGTGATTTACAGAGGTCAGAGTGATAGAGAAATAACAACAGCAGTCAGGGTTGCCAAGTGTGAAGTTTATGCCCAACTTTTGCTCCTCCTTTTTCTCCTGATATAGCTCTGCGCATCCACCTGGATGGAAAAAAAAGTTTGCGGGAAAGATTTTCTGTAAGTAATCACTTAAAGTGGCCCTATTATGGGTAATGAAAGGTTCATATTTTGGTTTTGGGAGTCCCCAACAACAGGTTGACATGCATGCAAGGTCAAAAAACACTTTCATTGTCTTATACTATGCATTTATTTTTACCTTACTTGCTCAACGACTCCCAGACTATTCGCTCAATGATTCCTTTTTCCTAACCCCTCCTTTGCCTGACGCTAATCTGCGGTGATTGGTCCGATTGGTCTCATTTTCATTTCATCTCGCCTGTAATGCCTGATAAAGCAGCGTTTGTGAGCAGCGCTGCTTTGTGTACAGCTTTACCAGGGAAACCGTTATTTTTACGCTCCAAAAGCGGCACCTAGTGGCAAAGAATGAATTTGCATTTTCATTCAGACCAACGGGAAAAGACCAACAAGTGGGCGGGCAATATGCTAATGTTTCATGTTTATCGCTCTCTTTATCAACAAGCGTGATCCTAGACAGTTTATGTGAGATGCATTGGCTCGCCGCCAATAGTTCTCCTATTACTGTCTGTGACGCACTTTAGATTAGCCAGGAACTTCGCAGTCACGCTTAGCCAGCAGTAACTCAAAAAAGTTAACTTACTCAAAGTCCCCTCTAATGGACTACAATGCTCGTATTTCTAACGAAAAACACATATACAGGGAGATATCTAGCCGACATCTGCCTTCTCTTGCTTGTATCTTTTCCTTTTTTCGTTCTTCGTTCCGCCCCCTCCCATATCCTGATACCTGATTGGTCATTATTCACAAGGCACCCAATTACATTATAACGAAATAAAATTGACAGGCCCAACAGTTTAGGTTCTCTCGAAGTGTATTTTTTTCAGTACGCTTTAACTTATAACTTTATACAATATTAACATAAACTTTACTTACATATGAAATATAAAACCGTAACAAATTCTATAGCAGGGGCTACAGACCAATATTAAAAAGAAAATTAGAAATAATTATAAAATCTATGGAAACATGTACTTAAGTTACAACACAGGCACATTTAAGTTACAGAGCTCAAAAAATACCGTATAACATGATTAACCCCTGCCCTTTTAACAAAGTCTTTATTAACAGACTCATTTAAACATTTTGTGAGGCTATCAAGTTGAATATTGGTAGTCTCTTCCCTTTGAGTTATTAAAATTACAGCACGCAAATATTCTGACACAGCAGTTTATTACTCTTTGATATTGAAGAAATGAACCAGACAGATCTATTTGGATGGTGGCGCTTTGCTGACTTCCATTCATTTAGCATTATCATTTGTTCTCCGGGGCTTGTTGATTAAACATGTTAATGCTGAACGATAAGAAAAAGCCAGAAATACGCTTGCAGGAAAACAGTGAAACCACACCGCTCGCGTCAAGCTAAAAACCGTAGTAATAACGAGGCTTACATCAGCTTACATTAACGCTGTGGTGTTGCTGACAAACTTTAACCCCTGCAATTAATTGCTCGTTCCCGCTGTATTTGGATTGCACCGGGTGTCTGAGCCCCTATCTGGAACCTGCAGACCCCAGTGCGAAAGCACAGAGTGATTTTATCAGCAGGCTTACTCAGTCAGGACTCCACAAGCTCAGCTAGCTTTTGCCCAGTAAAACCGTGCGACAGAGTGATTTAACGCAGTAGGGCTGTTGTCACTGGCTCCTAAATGAAAGTTGACAGGATCATGGGGTCTTCCTTTGCCTCCACAAACTGCCTGCAAGAGGAAATCAAACACACAAAGTGATAGAAAAGCTAACAACATTAAATACTCGCCATGAGGTCGCCTTGTGAAATGGTCTACTCTTGAATTACCCAACTGGCGTTAATGCCATGCTAACAGCATGTCTGATGGGTAGTTATACTGTAGGACCTCTTTCCCGACCTGACTGCTGTAATTCCAAGGTGATTGGTTTGTGTTAGCCTGGCTCAGTCAAAAATTGTTAATATATAAACTTGTTACAGTGATGTTTCAGTCTCTTGAAATGTCAGACCCACCACTCCTTCTAACACTAATCTAATAAGCGCCTTGTAATTAATCATCTCAGTAGTTAATTAATTTAAAGTTCTCTGTGATTTATTGGTGAAGAGAGAAAGCTCACAGCTTATATCCTTGCACAAAGATAGAAAGGTAACACTTCATAATATTAGGGCCTTGTTTATAATACCATTCTTAATTTTTAAGAATTAAGACAGTAGGCAGAGAGTACGCGGATACGTTGTTAATGCTTTGATCTGAACGTAAACAACGTATATGCGTGCATACGTTGTTTACATACAGTATGTGATACTCTCCAAAATGGTGCCAGGGTGACACTGAGGAGACGAATTGTTGAATAGTCGTTATTTTTCTTTTCTTTGTGCACAAAAAGTATTCTCGTAGCTTCGTAAAAATTACGGTTGAACCATTGATGTCACATGGATTATTTCCTTACCATGTTTCTGGACCTTGATTGTGTTAGGATCTTTGCTGTCTATGGGAGGGTCGACAATCTTAACGAAGGTCTTACAGGTTTGGAACGACATGAGGGTGAGTAATTGATGATAGAATTTTCATTTCTGTCAGGACCACTATTGTCAAAGATGATTGACAATTAGCATACAGTTTGGATTGGCGGTATGGTTCTGTTCTGGGCAAGAACTCCCTGAGCAAGGAGAGCAGCGATAACCTGAAGATAAAAAAGAGAAACTGTGGAAGTGACTTTATTGTGCCCAAGATTTGCTCAAAGCTGATTGGTCAAATTTCGGTTTATGATCTCTGAGCCATCTTACCTGGCTAGCCAGATAAACTGCCTTCATGGTACAGGCCCTTTTATTTACATTTTTTTTTTTTACTAAGTAGTGCCCTTTAATTTGGAGCAAGAGAAACTGTGGAAGTGACTTTATTGTGCCCAAGATTTGCTCAAAGCTGATTGGTCAAAATTCGGTTTGAGATCTCTAAGCCATCTTACCTGGCTAGCCAGATAAACTGCCTTCATGGTACAGGCCCTAGGTGTAAAAAGTGCCTAATAAAGATTGATCCAGCTTGTCATATCTAGTGTAAAGTCAACATAGAATGACTATTGCAACCCATTTCACATATGTATGTAATTATATGATGTATTTCTGAAGGAAACATGAGAGTCAAGTTGATTTAATCTATCAGGAATTGATTAGATTGTGAATGTTGATCCGGGAAGTGAGTTTAGAGTGGATTTTTGGAGGCTCCTGAAACACCACTTTTGGGGAGGTTTTATATTTGAGAGTCTTTAGTTCACCTAATTTGAAAAGCAAGTTCACAATTTCCAAGCATCAAATTAATAATTTGGATGAAGGACAACGTAGAAAAAGAAAGTTTCTTTCTAACAACACTGACTGAATTATGCAGTGGAATTGTGTTCTAATCAGTTTTGATTTCATGCTTAGTTACATAGTTTTTATGCCCTTCGGAAAACTTTCAAGAAGTACAAAATAAGTTGATTTAATCTATCAGGAATTGATTAGATTGTGAATGTTGATCCGTGAAGTGAGTTTAGAGTGGATTTTTGGAGGCTCCTGAAACACCACTTTTGGGGAGGTTTTATATTTGAGAGTCTTAAGTTCACCTAATTTGAAAAGCAAGTTCACAATTTCAAGCATCAAATTAATAATTTGGATGAAGGGCAACGTAGAAAAAGAAAGTTTCTTTCTAACAACACTGACTGAATTATGCAGTGGAAGCCCTAGGTGTAAAAAGTGCCTAATAAAGATTGATCCAGCTTGTCATATCTAGTGTAAAGTCAACATAGAATGACTATTGCAACCCATTTCACATATGTATGTAATTATATGATGTATTTCTGAAGGAAACATGAGAGTCAAGTTGATTTAATCTATCAGGAATTGATTAGATTGTGAATGTTGATCCGGGAAGTGAGTTTAGAGTGGATTTTTGGAGGCTCCTGAAACACCACTTTTGGGGAGGTTTTATATTTGAGAGTCTTAAGTTCACCTAATTTGAAAAGCAAGTTCACAATTTCAAGCATCAAATTAATAATTTGGATGAAGGGCAACGTAGAAAAAGAAAGTTTCTTTCTAACAACACTGACTGAATTATGCAGTGGAATTGTGTTCTAATCAGTTTTGATTTCATGCTTACATTTATAAGCAATTCTGTGGCCTTCAGTTTTTGCATATCCCAGAGATGTTTGCAAATGAGTAGGAAAAAAGCGTAGTATTTCAAATTCGCATGGCTTTTTCCTATGAAACATAACATTAAAACGGACCAAAGAAAGACTTAAGATTTAAACCTCATCATTAGCAAATGTTTTTTTGTTAGCTGAACCCATATGATCTCAATTATTTACTTGAAGTAACCCCGAAATATGAGGTTTACCCCATCTTTGCATGCTCACTGCAATGTTTCGTTTCTTGTCGTTTGAATTCCTTTTTAAGTTTAAAATAACTTACACAGTTTCCACATGTTGTAAATGAAAGAGGGCAAGTTTTACCTCTACTACTAATAATATTTATTATGCTTTTGTAGAACTGCTTCCAAGTTCATTTATTCAGTCTTGCAGTGTGACTCCTTCACTTCATGGAAAGAGATTTATTTGGAAACTAGATGGGAGTCTGATTGCTGACAACATCCTGCGGTGTGACTCGCTAAACTCCATCTAAAACTTCTTGAAAACTGTGTGCACAATAATTATAATGCAATTTGAAAAATGCTGTACGCTACTGACGTCAGTAACAGTTGGTTATGCTTGCCAAACTCTGCAGCAGCTTGGCACATTACTTTGAATATGTGTCCTTTAACAGTCTTCCAGAAAGGCTGACTTTGTCTGATGGCATAACAGGTGAGAGATGGAAACAACAGGGTACATTATAGGCAGCATGTTTTGAGATATTGTGATAAAAATGCAGTGGAGTCGTAGAGGCAGGAAAAACTATTTGGTGTCATGATTCAATTTTCAATTCATGCTCATAGTTCTCTCTCTGGCTGAGAAAAAAACACCGGTTTTGAAATATAACAACAGTTTTTTGGACATCCAGTATTTTCTTCTGCCATATAAAGTTATGATGCCTATGATATCTTTTTAAACTCTAGTTTGTTGGTTTAATGTTTACATGAATAACAGAGGCTGTGACCGAAAGCAATTGTACGGCTGAATGCAATAAAAATATCTTAAACATTAATAAAATGTAGATGCTTTATTGAAATGCACATTCTTTTAAAAAGTTATTCCTGCTGAACACAATATCTTAAAGCAAATTAACCTGGTTTGCTGGTTTAAAACATAATGTAGGTAACCACTTTAACTCATAATCATATAAAGTCACACAAATACATATTTCTGACAACTAAAATAGTAATAAAGCATTAAAGCAATGGTATTACTTTAATGTGTTCTCGTATTCGAGAACATTATAAGTCTACTACTGGAACATCTAGTTTTGGCACATATACATTTTTCTTAAACCAAAAGATGGCAGGTGGATTTGTAGTAGTCTGAAGAGAGAGATATGATGGAAAAAAATGTTAAAAATGCTCCTGGTTATAGCATGAGGTGCGACAAGAAAAGGCATCCCAGTAGTTTGCCTCTATCAGTCAGTCCTTTTACTAATGTCTGTCCTGAGGGGGCAGCTCACATACATCGCTGTCCTACATTCAGATAGGAGCAAGGACGAAATCAATAGCCCTTACTAGAGGTAATATCTCTCACAAACAAGACTTGACTTAAGATCGGAATAAATTCTGACATTACGACACCAAACGACCTAAAATTGTTTTTATAAAATATGACAGTCCTAAACAATCATTCCCTTTTAGAAAATGATTAAGATCGAAAAACTTACCGTGAAACCTTTGCATAGTCTGCATGTAAAACGCTTCCTATTTTAAACTCCTATATGGCCACACAGTGTTGTTGAGCACAGAATTAATTGGTTTCCATTGACTCAGTCATTTATAGTAAACATTTAATTAAACAAATCTTTGGGGTATGTTGATAGCCAGGGGAATTACGCCAGAATGCTCTGTGCCAGTACAAAAATCCATTATAAATGAAGCATCGGGGGTAAAGAACTACTAACTGCACCGTAAAACTGGGCAGTGGTGATATGCTGCTAATTGCAATAGATTTGTCATAAAGAGAACCAGCATAAAGCTTTCGGTTCCAATATGCTTATGTCAGTGTGAAGTCAAGTTTGAGCCATCATAAACGCATCTGTGGAGGCTTTGTGTTGTGATCAGCTTTCTTCTGGCGTGCTGTCTCCTAACTTATTCACTTCTTGCTCCCTGCAAAACTTTTTAGAATTTCTCTGAATTCAAAACAATGCATTCCATGCTGATGGAGGACACAAATAATCAGAATAAACTCACATAGCATTAATTGACTGACAGCTCTAATATTTATTCAGTCACTTACTTCAGACTTGTTCCTCATACCATTCACCTTTTTGAGCTGTAAAAGAATTTATACATATTGTAAGTGTTTTAACACAGATAATTATCCCCCTATTATACTTTTAGCTTTCAAAACGTCATACTTTGTACCTGTGCATCACCCCAACATATCCCAGAGCAACATCTCTATTTGGAGAAGATTAGCAAGTCATTCCCCAGTGAGATCCAGTCTGTGGCATACTGCTGTGCTTGATCCAGTGCAGTCGTTTTTTGTGTTCGGTTTAGTATGCATCTCCTGTCATGATGGAGCGCACTTCAATATTGCCGCAGAGCAGAGGCAGCGAAGGCCAAGAGCTCGTTGGCACCAAACAATCATCTCTCAAAACCCAACAGACTGTTTCTCAGCCAGTGCTGTTTAATTGGCGTGTTGTCGACCTTCTAAGTGCAAAGGTTCTGCTAACAGAAACTGCACGTTTATTAAACTTTCCTCAGGTTTGAGATATAGGCAGTGTTCAATTCTGCGTTCACCTGCCTCACCTTTATTTACAGGTAGGCAAGTGCTCCATCATGCTCAGTGAATGGTGTAGCAATAGAGCTCTAATGATTCCCGGCACCTATTAAATCAATGGAGATTCACTCCTGGGAGTGAAACACTGGAAAGAGACTAGCAAATGGTGAGTCTATTAAAACCCAGTGGCAGAACACAATGAGTGAGAATTTTGGGAAGCGCCAAGCTAGCATTTATAAGCAATTCTGTGGCCTTCAGTTTTTGCATATCCCAGAGATGTTTGCAAATGAGTAGGAAAAAAGCGTAGTATTTCAAATTCGCATGGCTTTTTCCTATGAAACATAACATTAAACGGACCAAAGAAAGACTTAAGATTTAAACCTCATCATTAGCAAATGTTTTTTTGTTAGCTGAACCCATATGATCTCAATTATTTACTTGAAGTAACCCCGAAATATGAGGTTTACCCCATCTTTGCATGCTCACTGCAATGTTTCGGTTCTTGTCGTTTGAATTCCTTTTTAAGTTTAAAATAACTTACACAGTTTCCACATGTTGTAAATGAAAGAGGGCAAGTTTTACCTCTACTACTAATAATATTTATTATGCTTTTGTAGAACTGCTTCCAAGTTCATTTATTCAGTCTTGCAGTGTGACTCCTTCACTTCATGGAAAGAGATTTATTTGGAAACTAGATGGGAGTCTGATTGCTGACAACATCCTGCGGTGTGACTCGCTAAACTCCATCTAAAACTTCTTGAAAACTGTGTGCACAATAATTATAATGCAATTTGAAAAATGCTGTACGCTACTGACGTCAGTAACAGTTGGTTATGCTTGCCAAACTCTGCAGCAGCTTGGCACATTACTTTGAATATGTGTCCTTTAACAGTCTTCCAGAAAGGCTGACTTTGTCTGATGGCATAACAGGTGAGAGATGGAAACAACAGGGTACATTATAGGCAGCATGTTTTGAGATATTGTGATAAAAATGCAGTGGAGTCGTAGAGGCAGGAAAAACTATTTGGTGTCATGATTCAATTTTCAATTCATGCTCATAGTTCTCTCTCTGGCTGAGAAAAAAACACCGGTTTTGAAATATAACAACAGTTTTTTGGACATCCAGTATTTTCTTCTGCCATATAAAGTTATGATGCCTATGATATCTTTTTAAACTCTAGTTTGTTGGTTTAATGTTTACATGAATAACAGAGGCTGTGACCGAAAGCAATTGTATGGCTGAATGCAATAAAAATATCTTAAACATTAATAAAATGTAGATGCTTTATTGAAATGCACATTCTTTTAAAAAGTTATTCCTGCTGAACACAATATCTTAAAGCAAATTAACCTGGTTTGCTGGTTTAAAACATAATGTAGGTAACCACTTTAACTCATAATCATATAAAGTCACACAAATACATATTTCTGACAACTAAAATAGTAATAAAGCATTAAAGCAATGGTATTACTTTAATGTGTTCTCGTATTCGAGAACATTATAAGTCTACTACTGGAACATCTAGTTTTGGCACATATACATTTTTCTTAAACCAAAAGATGGCAGGTGGATTTGTAGTAGTCTGAAGAGAGAGATATGATGGAAAAAAATGTTAAAAATGCTCCTGGTTATAGCATGAGGTGCGACAAGAAAAGGCATCCCAGTAGTTTGCCTCTATCAGTCAGTCCTTTTACTAATGTCTGTCCTGAGGGGGCAGCTCACATACATCGCTGTCCTACATTCAGATAGGAGCAAGGACGAAATCAATAGCCCTTACTAGAGGTAATATCTCTCACAAACAAGACTTGACTTAAGATCGGAATAAATTCTGACATTACGACACCAAACGACCTAAAATTGTTTTTATAAAATATGACAGTCCTAAACAATCATTCCCTTTTAGAAAATGATTAAGATCGAAAAACTTACCGTGAAACCTTTGCATAGTCTGCATGTAAAACGCTTCCTATTTTAAACTCCTATATGGCCACACAGTGTTGTTGAGCACAGAATTAATTGGTTTCCATTGACTCAGTCATTTATAGTAAACATTTAATTAAACAAATCTTTGGGGTACGTTGATAGCCAGGGGAATTACGCCAGAATGCTCTGTGCCAGTACAAAAATCCATTATAAATGAAGCATCGGGGGTAAAGAACTACTAACTGCACCGTAAAACTGGGCAGTGGTGATATGCTGCTAATTGCAATAGATTTGTCATAAAGAGAACCAGCATAATAAAGCTCTTAGTTCCGATATGTGCATGTCAGTATGAATGTTATCGTCCCAAAGCTTTTTAGACCTTTTTACAGCAATAAATAATATACATTTGATATTTTTTAGTGATCAAACCTTTTACAGATGCAATACCAATGCATTATGAATATTTTGATTGAAAGATAACTTCTATTTTGATTAATAATAATAGAAATAATTACGTATATTATTAATAATAATTTTAATAAATAATTATAAAATTTTGCGTTTTTGGGCTTGCTAGTGATTGGCCCCCATAGCTCCATAAAATATGACAGAGCACTAATAACATTTTTCAGATATCCCCACCTACAGCTTGAGCCGCTTTTCCAGATCCTAGTTTCATTCATTTAGGCTTATTTTGTCAGACATGGTTGCTTGTTTTTCTAACAAGATCTGGCAACACTGACTTGGTTGTTTACTTGTTCTTTTCACAATTGTGATGCAGGACTGAAGCACTCACATCACCACACATGAGTCAGTAAATACACTCTAATGGATTTGTTTGAACTACTACGGATGCACAGAAAACGAAACCAATCTGATTTCTCCAAACTCAGAGGCGAGATTTGATTCTCAACCAGCTTTCAGGACTCCTGCCCATTAGTGTTGTTTACCTTAATACCTCCAGACACATGCCTGACATCCTCTTGACATCAGCTTCATTCTTTTCACGTCTCCAGACATAAATGGGCTTTCAAACCTTGCCAATTATCATGTCCCGCACGTGGTGTCAAGGGATACAACATATTTTACTCCACATTTTAACCCACACTGCATCAGCTCTTGAATAGCTACAAGATTCTAGCACAGGCATTAAACGGCACTAATTAATTGATAAACTCTGTTTTGATCACAGTGTGCGATAATCATCAGAAATCAGTGTGTATTTTCCAATACAGTTTGCAGACGATTGAAAGTTTTAAATGAATAGTTCACCTAAAAATGAAAAATCTCATTATTTATTAAACCTGCTGTTATTTTTCTTAATTTTTGTATCTCTTCTCCAAACAACAGGATCCTTGTTTCCAAAAAGAAAACCATATAAGAACCATAAATGCAGTCCAAATGACTGTGCGCTGTATACGACAGATTTGTGAAAAATGACTCACAGAAAGCTTTCATATGACTTCAGAAGACTTATACTATAGCATACAAGTATAGTATTCATGACTTTTACATTATTTTATTTCCAGAAGTTTAATTTGGGAGTGAACTATTCCTCTAAGAATGTATAGCATTTGATGTTGCAAAACAATCTGAATCTTTGAACCTGCGTTATGTTATGATGTGCATATTTATTGAATGGTTTCTATAGTAAATGTGATGTAGGCCTGAACAATATAGTTCAGTGTGCTGGGAACATAAGAACCTCTAAAAGAGGAAAGAGGACGAAACGACACTTAAAATCAGTCCATTTCATTCTGAGCTACAATTTACTGAAGCTCTTTTAGAGCCAACTGCCGACCTTGCCGATGTCCTTTTATTAGAGGAAGAAAGGGTTGATTATATTTCTACATGAAACCGATTAGAAGATTATTTTAGCAATATTATCCATTTATGTCAGGAGGAACTTTATCCAGCAACCAGACCACTGCATTATTATCATTATTATAATGAAACATTGCCATCTCATACTGTATGTCTAGAAAAAGGACTTCAGTTATCTACATTTTGTTAAAAGAGTTTGCAGACAAACCTATATTGTGTGACCTTGAGGGACACAGGGATATTGGACTACTAATGCATAAATAAATGTATTTATTGTTTGTTAGCACAAATCTTTAAATTTTTAGACAGCATTAACAATATATTTAAACAAAAAAATAACTTTTTCATCCCAAGCGGCTGTTTCTGTAAAGATAAGAGCAAAGCTGACAGGGTCATTGAAACCCAGAAAGCTTTGAAAACAAACCGGGGTACTGAACATCATTTTCACTAGAGAACCACTATGCTTTAAAGGTTTATCACACCTTAAAACAGACACACAAGTTACCTTTTATATGTGTGGCTGCATTTGAAAACAAATTGGAATGCAGTCCTGTTGTTTCTGGGGTTTTTTCCCCCAAAGAAGTCTGTCAGAAAAAGAGAATAATGCTTATACACAGCTTCAACAATAAGTTAGGGAACTGAGTAGAGGCAAGAACATCTTGACATTTCTGGCTCCCAGCCACATCCAGACCAGCCATTTCAAACACTTCTCTGAAGCCACGGTATCAGGGCTGTCTTTGCTCAGAGATGTTTTTCTGCAGAAATGTTTGGGGCTTTGCATTGTCCCCACAAACCCCTGGTGGAGCTTTTAAAAGGATGCATGCTGGGTATGAGAGCTGACCATCCTCAAAGACCTTCGTTAAGAGTTGCAGTGCTGGGAAACATCAGGATAACAAACAGTTGTTCCTGAAAGCTCAAAATGCTCATTCAACGATAAAGGATTGGCTGGTGAGACCAGCCAGTGGCTGGCTGGTGGCCTGAGACAAGAACAATGTTTCCTTTGATATATTATTCATTCTAATAATAATTGAATCAAACATTTTTATACTGAAAAATCCACCCTGCTTTCATGTAAATATTAATATCTTGAAATTATTGCCCATACTTAAATTAATAATTCACCCATACTGAAGTGAATAGTTTACTGACCCACATATCGTTCCAAACCCATAAGATTTTTGTTCACCTTCAAAGCAAAAATTATATATTTAAAGGATTTCGATACTTTACTCACCCCCTTTAGGCCATCCAATATGTAGGTGAGTTTGTTTCTTCATCGGAACAGATTTGGAGAATTTTAACATCACTTGCTCACAAATGGATCCTCTGCAGTGAATGGGTGCCGTCAGAACGAGAGTCCAAACAGCTGATAAAAACACCAAAAATGTACAAGCAATCCACACGACTCCAGTCCAAGCAACAATTTGAATTTAAAAACGTCTTGATGGATTTGTTTATTACAAACACACAGCTTTTTGCTTCACAAGATGTTAATTGATGGACTTGGAGTCATGTTTACGGATTATTGTGATGTTTTAATCCATTGGTGAGCAAGTGATGTAATGCTAAATTTCTCCAAACATGTTCAGATGAGGAAACAAACTACATCTTAGATGGCCTAAGAGTGGGTACATTTTCAGCAAATGAGCACAGACCTAATTTAGGATTAAATTAACATTAAATATGGTAAATGGAACCTTAAACATGCTTGTTTGATGCACAAGAGTCAATAAGATCTGTCCTTGCATGTTACCCAAGCACGTTGGAGCTTCTGCAGAAACCAACGAGGCTTGTTCTCGCCATCAATCAAGCACGACCCTCGAAGGCCCACCCCATAGAAAAGTTAGAAAAATCTCATCATACCAGTGGAAGCAGATAATGGCAGGAGCTTCTTTGACTGATCTCTGTCTTCTCTCTGTGCCTTCCTCAGTGGGAGAGTCACATTAGGAGATGAAATCTCCCTCTTGATGGGACGGAGAAAGAGAGGGATGACCCAGTAATGATATCTTGACTTAAGTGAGAGCGATCGCTCACTCTGGTCCACGTGCAGTGCTGAGAACAGCGAGATTACTCCTCGTGATCTTCCAGAGCCGTATTTGTGGCAAACATTTGTCTTTATTCTCCGTCTTTAATCCTGTAGAGTTCACTTACATGGAGAGGAAGGTCTCAGGATAAAACCCGCTGTGAAATGTTAATGTGTACTCTGTACTTACAAAGAGAGCATGTGCTTTATGCTATATGCAAACATGAGCTTATTAACACCAAGATTCCAAGATAACATCTGAAATATGAGGCCTTTTGGAGGAGCACAAGTACAAGATCAAGCAACAAGCGAAGAGCACAAGGGTTTGAATCGCTTTTCATTGGTTTTGATCATGTAGAGTGCTGGGGAGTAATGAACTAAAAAAACAATGTAACTAGATTTTTCAAAGGCTTAGAAGTTTACAAAGCAGTGTAGCTTCTCCAGCAACAAGCTTTTTTTTTTTTTTTTCATATTTGTATCACATTATTTGTATAACAAGTGTATTTTTATATAAATGTCAATAGTAAAATGGAAAAAAAAAAGCCTAGAGTAAACAGAAATGTCATGTTTAATTAGATTTTTCGTGAACTGTTTGACATGAACACATTTTTCCCTTCAAATGGTTTATTGTTTATTAAGATGTTGACTTTGTGCATCTGTGCATTCATATCAACAGCATACGACTCCTACAAAACGCAAATGTATTTCACCTTCTTTCACATCTTTTTTAACATGTTTTGTTTTCCATTCCTTTCACATTGTGAAACGCTTAATTTACACGAACTGTCTGAAGAAATCTATTCACAAAATGAATCACTGATTCACTTGAGTCCCTGTTCGTGTCATTGTGAGACAGTTATTTTTTTTAGCTTATTTATATCAAAATATTTAGTTGAACACTAATGTTCATCACTGTTTTTGATTTAGTTAAGTTGATAGAATTTAGCATGTTTTAATAGTTTTATTTTACTTCTGTTCAAATTGAATGCAATATTGCCCCCCTTAAAGGAATAGTTCAGACAAAAATGAAAATTCTGTCATCATTTACTCACCCTCATGTTGTTCCAAACTAGTGATGTCAAACGATTAATCGTGATTAATCGCATCCAAAATAAAAGTTTTTATTTACATAATATATCTGTGTGTACTGTGTATATTTATTATGTATATATAAATACACACACAGTATATATTTTGAAAATATTTACATGTATATATTTATATTCATATAACTTATATTATATATAAATTAGTGCTGTCAGTTTAATGCGTTAACTTAATTAGTTATGAAAAAATAACGCGATTAAAATATTTTAACGCAGTTAACGCACTGGCTGCATACACTTACAGCGCAAACGTTCTTATCTAGTAACTTATTAAAAACATACATTTTCAAAAATGTACTTCAAAATGTACTTTTGTATTTTCAAAACTGCTTCAAAATTTTTGTTTTGGGTATGGATTGGTGTAATTTACGTTGTAGAACAAAACGTAAAAGTATCGTCAAGTTATACTATGTAAACAAAAACTAATATTTTGGATGCGATTAATCGCGATTAATCATTTGACAGCACTATTCCAAACCTGTATGACTTTCTTTATTCTGTGAAACCTGTGAAACAAAAGAAGAATCAAAATCATGGTCCAGTTGTTTCAGTGCTGTTTATGAACAAAAACAGTTCAAACAGTTCAAAAAATATTGTCTTTTGTTTTCCACAGAATGTCAAACACATTTGAAAAGAGATTTTGATTTCATAGAACTATCCCTCCCCCCGCTTGTATCTTCCCCAGCTCTGATGGTGTAACTAGCCTGCTTGTCCAAACCACGAGAGAATCATAGTTTAATATTTGCAGAGCTAAAGCCTCTTGACTCTCCTGTTCATAGATGCATAGAATGTTCTTAGCCGTCCAAAAGAGTTACGTCATTGCCCGCTCATCTATAACGCGTCCCACAGATAGTCTGGTTCTTTCTCTTTCACGAGAGGTGTGTGACTGTCCCAACGGAAAGGAGAAATGACCTTCCTTTCCTTTTCATATGGAAATGTTTTACAGCTACCATCATGTGGGCTTAATGGAGCGTGTCTATTTGATCTAAAGCTAAGCCCCAATACAGTCACTCACACCGGCAGTGAATAATCTCCCCCATTTTCCCTTCTCTCATATTTCTCCTGTTTAGAGTTCACCATTGCTGCCCGTCATCATTTACTCACCCTCATGTTGTTCCAAACTAGTGATGTCAAACGATTAATCGTGATTAATCGCATCCAAAATAAAAGTTTTTATTTACATAATATATCTGTGTGTACTGTGTATATTTATTATGTATATATAAATACACACACAGTATATATTTTGAAAATATTTACATGTATATATTTATATTCATATAACTTATATTATATATAAATTAGTGCTGTCAGTTTAATGCGTTAACTTAATTAGTTATGAAAAAATAACGCAATTAAAATATTTTAACGCAGTTAACGCACTGGCTGCATACACTTACAGCGCAAACGTTCTTATCTAGTAACTTATTAAAAACATACATTTTCAAAAATGTACTTCAAAATGTACTTTTGTATTTTCAAAACTGCTTCAAAATTTTTGTTTTGGGTATGGATTGGTGTAATTTACGTTGTAGAACAAAACGTAAAAGTATCGTCAAGTTATACTATGTAAACAAAAACTAATATTTTGGATGCGATTAATCGCGATTAATCATTTGACAGCACTATTCCAAACCTGTATGACTTTCTTTATTCTGTGAAACAAAAATAATCAAAGAAGAATCAAAATCATGGTCCAGTTGTTTCAGTGCTGTTTATGAACAAAAACAGTTCAAACATTCTTCAAAATATTGTCTTTTGTTTTCCACAGAATGTCAAACACATTTGAAAAGAGATTTTGATTTCATAGAACTATCCCTCCCCCCGCTTGTATCTTCCCCAGCTCTGATGGTGTAACTAGCCTGCTTGTCCAAACCACGAGAGAATCATAGTTTAATATTTGCAGAGCTAAAGCCTCTTGACTCTCCTGTTCATAGATGCATAGAATGTTCTTAGCCGTCCAAAAGAGTTACGTCATTGCCCGCTCATCTATAACGCGTCCCACAGATAGTCTGGTTCTTTCTCTTTCACGAGAGGTGTGTGACTGTCCCAACGGAAAGGAGAAATGACCTTCCTTTCCTTTTCATATGGAAATGTTTTACAGCTACCATCATGTGGGCTTAATGGAGCGTGTCTATTTGATCTAAAGCTAAGCCCCAATACAGTCACTCACACCGGCAGTGAATAATCTCCCCCATTTTCCCTTCTCTCATATTTCTCCTGTTTAGAGTTCACCATTGCTGCCCAGAATGCCTCTTCATGCTGGAAGCACTAAAAAGACGACAAGCATCACTATTACTTTGTTCGTATTAAGGGTTAGTAATCTGAACAGTCTTCTTACCTGAAATATTACACTTCAGCGTAACAATTGTGCTAAGGACATGAATGATACCTCAAATGTGTTTCTTGAGGAGAAGTGTAGGATTACTTATTTATTTCATCTAGAGTGCGACAGAGAAGCCTGTTTTCGCTACTGAATAAAAAATAAAAAAGCTAATTGCGACTTTTTATCTCACAATTCTGACTTTTTTTTCAGAATTGCATGATATAAACTCATAATTCTGACCTTGTTTTCTCAGAATTGCAAGATGTAAACTTGAAATTGCGAGCTATAAAGTCAGCATTGCGTAATATAAGGTCGCAGTTGCGTTATAAAGTCTGAATTGAAAGATATAATACTTGTTATAAGACTTTGTTCTTTGCAAGATATAAAATCACAATTGTGAGCAGTAAAGTCAGAATTACGTAATATAAGTTGCAGTAGAGTGGGGGAACTATGGCGTCAGAACCCGGAAGAGTAATTCGCCGCGGGTTCCTTCGAGATTTTCCTATGGGGTTTTATAATGGGGTTTTTCAATTTATAAATAAAGTAAAATAAAGCCTGTGGTAAACATAACTTGACGATACTTTTACGTTTTGTTCTACAATGTAAATTACACCAATCCATACCCAAAACAAAAATTTTGAAGCAGTTTTGAAAATACAAAAGTACATTTTGAAGTACATTTTTGAAAATGTATGTTTTTAATAAGTTACTAGATAAGAACGTTTGCGCTGTAAGTGTATGCAGCTTACATTGTAGAACAAAACGTTAAAGTATCGTCAAGTTATGTTTACCACAGGCTTTATTTTACTCAGAAATCGAAAAATCTCATTATAAAACCCCATAGGAAATGACTCTTCCGGGTTCTGACGTCATAGTTCCCCCACTCTACTGCGTGTTATAAAGTCTAAAGTTGCTAAGATAATTATATTTTTGAAGACTTTTTTTTCTCAGAATTGCAAGTTCGTATCTTGCAGTTCTGACTTTATAAAGGAATTGTGAGTTAGTCAGAATTTGCGTGATACAAACAGACAATTTTGGACGATTGGACTTATAACTCACAATTGCGATTTTATATCTCACAATTCTGAAGAAAAAAAAGTCAGAATTGTGAGAAAAAAAGTCAAATTGTGAGAGTTTATATCTCGCAATTCTGAGAAAAAATTCTGAATTACGAGGCTTTTTAATGTTATTTTATTTATTTTACTTTGTTTTAGTACTTCAAGCTAAACTAAAATGAGAATTTTTGCCCTTAAAAATGTAGCTTTTTTATTATGTAGTGCACAACATTCATATTATACCAATTTAGATAAATGTCCATCTAAATTAAATGATAATACCTGCAGTAAATGACTTCATGATGCACAGCAAGATGTCATATAGCCTCATTTAGAAATGCCAAGACTGGAGTGGAATTTGATTACAGGACCATAAAGCTGTAATTTATGGGATAATAATATAGCTCTTTGGATATCTGTCCTCAGTCTTCAATGCATCTTCCACTTATGCTGTCACCTGAAGCTGTGATGACAAGAAAAAGCAAAACAAATGATTACAATTTTGATCACAAACTACCGCACTTCTTGTTTGATCTGTCCTACGGTCAGTTTGGGATGTAAATGCTCTCATTGTGTTGCTTTTCAAGGAACTATTGGATTAACAGACAGCTTCTATCTGTTCTCAAGCACTAATGATTTCACAACAAACAGCTCCATAAAGTATCCCCAAATCTGCAAGAACAGACAAAATTATGCGTACAGTTCCTTCATGTTTCCTAAGTTTATTTATAAAGCACATTTCATACACAAAAGTAATTTGATGGTATTTACATAAAGGCATGCTAAAGAAAATAAGACACGGTCACATAAAGGTTATGTTTTATGATCATAAAATAATTAAAATGCACTTAAGAAGCTTATTCTACCACATATGACGAAATGTAGTAAGGTTAATTTATCATTAATATTTTGACAAATTAATTTTGTTACCACATAAAGCACATTTTAGGTTACATAACGGAACATTTTTTTACAGTGTGAATGAAAACTGAAAAAGAAAAGGTAAAGAAAAAGGTTGATTTAAAAATGAATTAAAATGCATAATAAGCAAAGAAAAATGCATTGAAATAAAGCACATGCTGATCATCTGAGCTCGAGTCACAGTGCGCTTCAGTGTTCTTAGCATTCCCGCAGGATTCCCTTAAGCAAGCATCATTTGTGTCAGTGGGAGATTTACAGGGTGGGAGGAATATCATGTGCGAAATCATACACTTCCACTTCCGGAAATTACACAAAATCTGCACGCAAGTAGTGCGATTGAAAATGAAGCCATATCCATTTTTGCATATTTCTTTTAGCATCTCATTTTCTCTGTGTGTTTCAGCCCAAAACATTAACCCCAAAATGCACACAACCAATTTCTAGCTATATGTTCAATATTAAGTGGTCTTTTTAACCCTTATGTTGTATTCCAATGTATTTGGAAAGGATGAGAGTATATTTATTTATTTGTAATTATTACAATTGTTATTATGAAAATGCTTGTTCATTTAATATTATTGCATTATTGGACTACAATGTACTGACTTCACACAGATATAGCAACTTTCCAATTATTTATTTATTTTTTTGGTATTTTTTGTACTTTTTTGAGGATTCCCCATTGTTACACTTGTGGGTTTCCCAGTCAAAACATTTTTAAAAATTGCTTATAAAATTATGCTATATTCTTACCAAATATTGGATTCAATCTTTTTATGAGCTGTTTTCTTCCAAAGAGCACAGGTTTTATATTTCTTTTTGGAACTGGTTGATTGCAGGCTTTAATCTGAACGTGCACCTTTTGAGTGAATATTGCCAAGATTATCCACAAGTTTTTTTTTTTTGCTCAAAAACTTGGGTGTATATCTGCAGATCAATGAGATCTATGATCAGTCAGTACCAAACAGAAATACAAACCTGTGCTAATTGAAAGAAAGGATCGAATCCAAGATTTTAATAAGAGATTTACAAGCAATTTTTTAAAGGTTGGTCATTTTTGAACACCAAATTAGGTCAAGGATTTGCAGCACAGCACAAGGGTTAAATCAATTTAAAACTGAAACATGCATTAGTCAGTGACAAAGTTGATTTTTGGAACTGACACAAGGGGGAATTACCATTTATCACTATAATCAGCTGCCAGTAATCTCAAATTGCCAAATTTCAGACAATTAATCAGCCTGGCCAATATGTAACAAGTTTATTCTTTTCTATACTTTTGCCTTCGTAAGCAGTGCTTTGATATGTAAATTGTGCATGTGCGGCTTGGTCATTATGGCAGTGATTTACAAAAATAAAAATGGCACTTCATGTTAAAAAAAGCCTACCGATCTAAAAAAGTTCAAGCATTTACTCCAAAGTCATTAGTTGTTCCGGTCACACATTTTTTTCAGTGAACATACTCACAGTAAACCCAGCAAAGAACTGAAATGAGTTCAGTCTGTTCCAGTCTATAGTAAATGGAAAACTGGAGAGATGGCCTAAATACAGGCGAGAACAGAGAGAAATTCCCCCTCATAAGCTCCTAATCCTCAGAGAAAGTTCCAGAGAAGTCCTCTGCCACTCTCCGCTTCTCTCGCTCCAGCCAAGACAGGCTGTGGTGCGGAGATATGTTTGTTTGCTGAAACACATTAACATCTTTACAATCTTTTCTCATCTATGTCAGTCTGTCACACATCTCCGTCTCTCTTCTCTTTTCTCTGATTCAATTTACTTCTGTCACAGACACAGGGGGACTGGAATTAGCATGTCACACCGAGGTTGTAGGCCAGGATTACTTTTCCAAAAGCACAGTCACACATCGTCGCTTTTCTTGAAAGAGAAGCAATGATCCAAATGCCTCTGTCAGGAACGTTATTACTGGAGCTGTCAATTGATTCGAAATTTGGACCTAATTCTTCCCATTTTCCAATATCTTTTGACCAGAACCTCTAAATGAAGATCATTCAATGACATTATTATGGCAGTAAAGCAGTGATTAAATGAAAAGTAAAATATCAAATATTAATATAATAAACGAGTATACATATTTATGTTTAAGTTTTCAATGGAAGCCTGTTTCTATCATGGATGTAAACATAAAAAAAATTGTAAAACAAATGACCTTTTTGTCTCACAATTCTGAGAATTGCATAAAATCAGAATTGACATAAACTTAGCATTGCAAGATATAAACTCAGAATTCTGATAAGAAAATTCCAAATTGTGAAATGTGAAATGTTTTTCTGAGAAAAAAAAAAGTCAAAATTATGAGATCTAAACACAGAAATGCAAGGTAAACCTGTAATTATGTTCTACATTTATATCTTGCAATGTAGACTTTTTTCTTAAAATTGTGAGAAAAAAAACTATTTTTTAAAATATATTTTTTTTATTGTTTTTTTTTTTTTTAAATCCTGCGGTGGAAACAAGCTTCCATAGTTTTCTAAATTTTAAATATAAACCTTGCTGTTAGATTTATGCTTTAAACAATAAAAACAGTTTGCCAAATGGGAAGCAAAATAAACTTAATTTAAGATGTTCTTGTGTCAGTGTCTCATGGGCATGATTCATTATTTTATCACATTATTTTCCTTCTAATTAATTGCACAAATAAACATGTTAAGCTGACAGCTCTAGTTATTAGTGCTGTTGCAGAGGCCTGTGTGAGAAAGGCTGATAAACCGCAAAAAACAGTTCCCTCTGATAGCAGATGACGGTTTATTGGTTACCCTGGCCTCAGCTGGAGAAGAGGAGGCTCTGTAAATTTGCTCATTCTTTTCGCTTTCCTCCATTATCCAGGTGTCTCAATATTTTCTCCTCCTCCTCTGTGGATATCATTCCCTTTGTGCAGCACGCATTGACGCATCGTCTGCGGGCAACTGATAGCACACAATCTTCCCGAGATGGATGCCGTCCTGTGCTGTATTCGTGAACAAGAGCAGATGCCCTTGGGAAGCTACAGAAGTTACTGAAGAAGAAGAAACACGGTTCTTTGTATCAAAAGTGACAACTCGAGGTGCCACGGGTCACTCCGGTTACACAAGAAACATACACTTTTCATTAATTCATCAAATCTAGTGTTACAGTGCTCGTAATCCTCTCCGACGGCACTGCGGCTAATCACCATAATGATATTTCAAAGAGTCAATCCCTGTGTGGCCCTCCACCTGCGGCTCAAGACGTGGAACAACTTTGCTAATTAAAATGCTGCCTGAAGTCAAGCCAATACACTCCACCCTGCTTCAGTTCAGAGAGTGCTTCAATTATGGTCATTAGCACGTTTTAGCTCGCCTTGATCCGTGGCATCTTGGATTTGAATGTTTGGTCAACCGAGTAAGCTTATATGAGACAAGCCCTGAACCATTAGGCACCACAAGTGCATTAGCATTCAGCTACAGTAATTAGATCAAACTCCCAGGGTCTTCCACATCCCTTCCTGGAATCTGAGAAGATCTCAAGGTCTGAAGGTAATTTCTTCAAATGCCAATTAGGGCTGCACGTTAATGGTTAAATGGTTAATCACAATTATTTTGCTCAAAAAATATAATAATGATTATTAATCATGAATGTTCAATTAATCAAAAATGCAAACTTTTGAAAACGATACCCTTATCTTCACTGTGTAAACCATAGGCGGAGGGTGAACCAACTCCAGGGTAAGGCTAAAAGCAGCCAAATCTATTAAACATAATAAACCCATCTTTTTAGGCAAGAACCAGACATGGGTGCCATGTAGGCTAAAAAAATTTTTTTTTAATGGGACTGAATTTGTATTATGATTATTTTTTTTTTAAGATTTATTTTTGGCATTTTATGCCTTTTTTATTTAGATAGGACAGTAGGTCGACAGGAAGCAAAGTGGGTGAGAGAGAGAGAGAGTGGGATCGGGAAAGGTCCACGAGCCGGGACTCGAACTCGGGACGCCCGAAGCGCAAAAGGCGCTACATGTCGGCATGCTGCCCACGAGGCCATCTGCGCCGACCTGAATTTGTATTTAACGTGATTACAATTTAATAAAATAAAAATGTTAGAAATTGATAAAAACGTTTCGTTTCCACTGTTATTCAAACAGCGAATGAATTATATATAGAAAGTGACATTATCACTAGGTTATTTCATGCACATGCATTTTACATCTTCAGTCTATAGGAATGTGTATGTGCGCAGGCAAAGTGAAATCGCCAACTGCTGGTCTGGCATGAATAATACAGCATTTTTGGTCATTTTCGCGGATTCGTATGAACGTGGATTGTTTTGACAATGTTGTCGTCTGTACATGAAATGTTTCAAAAATGAAAAGGAACGTTTCCATTTTTAGTACGATCATTGTTGTATAAACACACCCTGACATATTTGCCAGTATTTTCAGAGCTTTATCTGTAACGTAGAGACAGTGCGTATGCATGGTCGCACGTTTTGGGAAGATTAAATAACCCACAAGGCAGTAAACGTATTGATTTAAGAAAAAGCTCTGATTGAGGGATTTAAGCTCTTGACATCTGGCAACCGCACCCATGAAAGCATGTTGAGGCTTGTTACCAATGCAAGATTGTTACCAAAGCATGCAGATATCTGAGACAATTATGCTTAATAAATCATAAGAAGCAGAAATCATGATCACGATTAAAATATGATTCATTAGGCAGCCTTAATCCCTATGATAGAATATGCAATGTAAAAAATGATGTAGAACTATTTTCACTCTTCATTTTAACACTTATTTACAAAGAAACTACAAATAACACTGAGTTCAACATGAAATTTTGAAGTAGAGAAACAATGAAAATACATTTTTAAGTTAAAGGCAGGAATATGCTAAATGAGTTTTGCCTATTCAAGTTGACACTGGTTTCCAAAAGTCAGAGCCAGTGCAGATTTGAGTTGACAAATTTCATAGGCAATTGTGTAGACTATAGATTTTTTTTTTTTAGCTTCAGACTATGATTTCTGCCAATCAGAGGTTTCTGTGTGAGTTTGCTGTGTTCAGAGCGATTTTAAAGTCTGGTAGTGTGTGATGCTCAGTCGTTTAGTGTATGATGCCCAGTTTTTCCTGTTCAGATTTTAAAAGTCATGCAGTGCATTCTAGCCTTAACTGAACTTTTTATCATGGAAGACTTGGAAACCCCGTACACACAGCAGTCTGAAAGTAAACTTCAAGTGAACAAAAATATACTTTATTGGGCCTGAAGGGAAATTTGTCTTGGACAAAACACTGTCAAAATCATTTTTATTATTTGTTCTTATTTATATCATACCGAGCAGTACATCTAATAAAAAAGCTTTAAAAGAATCATCAAAAAAGAGCCATTAGATACCTAAAATACAACACTGGTATTTATCTGCCCCATGTTATTTAGCATGCTCTCCTTCACACTTTCTCACATGAATATTTCAGAATGCATCTCTTACAAGTGGACAACTCTCAACCCTTCTCACTGTTTGAATGCATTTCCCACTGAGCCATGACGTTCTCCATCTCTACCTTGACTCTACATTGTCTTTATGATTTTCTAAAGAATTCCAGGCCTAAGAGCCAGTGGGATATCAGCCAGCTCATTCCCTTTCAGCCTGCTTTTGTGAAGAAAGGAACAGCTGTGCTTTGCCTGCATGTCATAGCAGTGCTCCAGCTTTCTGGGTCAGGTGGATGGATGGAGGGATGAGTGAATGTAAATAAGGAGGCAGCGGGTAGTTGCTATGATGTCTGGCTTGCAATTTCCCTTGGCATCTGAAGTCTTAATTTTCCACCGTCTGGCATACGGCCCAACCGAATTCAACACATAATTGGCAGGTGCTGTGAAAAACTCATACTTGTATCACTTTCTAATAGTTATGCATAAGTGTTGGGGAGTGACTAGCTAACTTAACTACATTTTCAGTCGCATGATGGAAACTCAGCTGCTTTCACAATAGAGCAACCATTGCAGTAACAAGCTACAAAAATTACTGTAACATAGTGATCTCATCATAGCAATTCCAAGATGAAGTGTAGTTCTAGCACATATTACATCATACATAAATTGATTTCTTGATATCTGCACTACTGTTCAAAAGTTTGAGGTCAGTTATTTTGAACTTTCTATTCATCAATAATCCAGAAAAGACACTCTTTCCAAAACAATATTAAGATACACAACCGTTTCAGCATTGATAATAATAATAATAATAAAAAAATTTTCTTGAGCAGTAAATCCTCATTTTATAAAAGTTTTCTGAAGAATCATGTGATACTGAAGAGTGGAGTAATGATGCTGAAAATTCAGCTTTGATCACAGAAATAAATTACATTTTAAAATATATTCAAATTGAAAACAGTTATTTTAAAATGCAATAATATTCCACAATATTACTATTTATATTGTATTTTTAATCAAATAAATGCAGCCTTGGTGAGCATAAGAAACATTCAAAAGCTTAAAAAAATCTTACCGACCCAAAATTTTTGATTGGTAGCGTACACTTAAAAAAAAAGACAAATGACAAAATGATTGTCGGTAGTTGGCCTTTGGTAATTATTACAAACTGTATCATCACAAAATCTAATTTACATGAGGAGGATCACAAGCACAAAATTGAAACGGATTAAAATCACTAGGAATTATGTCAGAGTTACTGAATATGAAGTGTCTCTGCTACTGTGTGTGTCTGTACTTTTCTCACTGAGTGGCTAGTAATAAAATAAAGTGATAGCACTGTAAGCAAAGTAATAATAAAACAGGCATTTTCAACAGGTTTCATGGCATAGTCATCACAATCTGACCAACAAAAAAATCTCTAATGAAAACTGTACTCTGTTAGTATGGGAGCGAGACTTGCGTGGTTATGAAACGTACAAAGAAAGTTCTGGTGAAGTCACAGATCTGGCTATATCTACAGAAGATGAACATTAGCTGAGAAACACTCTCTCAACAATAGACCATGACTCATTCTTCTCAGTTTTATTGTCGTTTTCTCTTTCCGGATTTCTCTTCTCTCTCGCTCCATCAGTTCGCCACCACTTTGCTTCCCATCTCGGTTGTTGTACATCACTAATGGACAGCTACAGGTCAAGATTCTCTACAAAAACGCTCTTTAATTATGCTTTTTATGACAAGATGACCTTAATAGCTAGTGCTGCGAAAACCAGAAATGTAGCCCACTATGCTGCGAACAATTTTTCTTGCAAAACAACACAACAAGGGTTTTTCTGGTACAAAAATATAGATAAGATTACACTCTAAAAAATGCTGGGTTAAATATAACCCAGCGCTGGGTTAAAAAGGGACAAACACAGCTATTGGGTTGTTTTGAACCCAACCGATGGGTCAAAACAACCCAACCGATGGGTCAAAACAACCCAATAGCTGGGTCAAGTAAACACACAAACTGCCTTTTTATATACATTTAATATATTAAAAGTTGCATTTTAAATCATATTAATAAAATAATTTACGATTAAAATCATCTGACAGTACTGAGGGTGTCAGGTCACTTTTGGTGTCAATACGTATTTATTTCTGTTACTTTCCCCCCTCCTGTCTAATCTGTAAAAAACAACAACTTTTAGTTAAACTTTCATGAAACACAGTATCTTAAAAGTGGATGTTGAGTTACACCGGGGTATTTGTGCATCGCTGTGGTACTGTGTGGGCCTTCTTTGTTCCACATCATTGCTAACCCAGCGCTGGGTTATATTTAACCCAGCATTTTTTAGAGTGTAAGGTTACATGTTCTAAGAGACTTTACAGACTGAAACCAAACATTTTTTGAATCATATTTCAGTCTTGCATTATGACTTTTCAGTTTTGGGAGATAAGTTTAAGTAAATTAACCATATCCTTTTTACCCTTTTTATTAACCATATCCCTTTAAATTAAGCATGCCGGCTTATCACGCAATTACATGTGTAGAAAATAAAGAAACAAACCTGAAATAAGAATATTATATATAATATAATATAAGAATAAACACAGAATAAGATTTCAAAATGAATAAATCCACAACTGTAGTAGTAGTAGTAGCTGTAGTATTACAATCAGAAGACAGCAGAAGCGAGCCAGGAGAAATACAGCCATGGCTGCCACCACTGCCATTACTACTACCATTACATACATATGCCCCACCTGTAATCGAGTGTGTGGGTCCAGGATAGGACTGTTTAGCCATCAAAGATCTCACCGATAAAGGCGTGGACGTCGTCATCGGATTCGATGGACAACCGAGCGAGCGGTACTGTGTGGGCCTTCTTTGTTCCACATCATTGCTCAGCCGTAAGATAACATTCATATTTGACAGCGGTATACCCACTACACTTGAGAGCAAACGGAGCACAAACCTCTGCCTCGAGAGCAATCGCTGGAATTAGACCCGCTACACTACAGATTTACCCTTATGTCAAGATCAATTCGAGGCATTCGGACTGTTTTATCGAATTAGTAATGCTCTGTTCTTCTGCAGGTGGAACAACAAAGTCAGTAGCCTCAGAACAGTAATAGGAACTGATGGATTTTTGTTTGGGTGAGTTGTTTTCTGTATTTGTCAGTCTATTCAAACCGATTTGCAGATTTAATTTAAACTTTAGATTTGCAGATTTAGTAAAAAAAAAAAAAAACTATCTATAAGTCTTAGATCACTGTCCAATATTATATACACATAATAAATACTGCAACCTGATTTAATTGAAAATAACCATTTATACCATTTATTACAATTTAGACAGGATTATAATGATTCACCAATTTTTTCAAGGCTTGGATTAAATATCCTGCTAATGCAACTGCATCAGTCTTGAAATATGACTTGGCATAATCAATTTCTGTCAAAAATCACTTTAAAATGCTAAAATGTAATAAACCGTGACTTATAGCTTACAACAAGTAAAAAAAATTACATTTACATATGCAAAATATACGTAAAAATATAATATAATATAATATATTATATTATATTATATGTGGGAAAAATCATTGTTCTATTTTTAGTAATTAATCATTTCCACTGGAATACTTTTTAAGTAAAAATGACTTTTTTAAAGTTCAAATTTGCCTTTGGTGAAATATCTGTTCAGTGTATCAAATAAAATAAAATTTGACTGAACTGAACTAAAAAAACAAAAACAAAAACGGAACCATAAACTGAAATAGTTTTTGAATCAAATCACTGCCAACCCAAAGATTCACATCCCTATAAATTCAAAGAATACACCTGCACAGTTGTAGAAATAGCTATAATATGTTTTGGCTTTTAGGCACTTTAAGGCACAACACTTCCCAGACACAACATTCAACCATCTGACAGGTTGTTAAAAGGCTGACAAAGAGGAGAGCATAAACAGAAGCTTCAGTAATGAAAGAATCTCTGCAGGTCATATCTGTGCGTGTGAAACCAAACATAACCCTTTTATTTATGTAAATACAGAAAACACATTGACCGTGATTCTTCTTTTAAAATGCTCATAAAAGAGTCAATATTTCTGAAGTCCTGTTTGGTGCTGCAGCAATCACACACTTCACCTTTAAAGGACTGCTATAGATTTCTTTTTTCTATTTAGGAGTTATGCAATACTTTATTCTAGCAGAAGCATCTTCAGAAATTCTGGAACAGCGCTATTGTTTGCAGACTGTCAAATTGCACAAAGCCACTTAGTGTGGTCCTCCCTACCAAACAATGTGGTACTGAAAATCCTCACACACTGGCACTGTGAAAGCCTGCGGCTAAAGCTGCTGGCCGAGTGATTGATGACACTATCAGGACCCAAATTTACTCCCAGGCAGATGCATCTATTGCGCCTGGGTCCAGAAAAGGGCCAGTTAGGTGAGGTGAAACTCTGAATATCACTCTGTATAATCTGTTAGTGTCAAAGGGATTCATGTATTGTAAACGCATATGGATATAATTGACCATACCGTATGGTCTTATGTATTTTAAGATGCAGCATGACACAAGATTTATTGCCTGTATCGCACTGATACTCCATGCAACTAATTGCTGTAACTTTGTGGCTGTTTCTCTCAAAGTTGGTAGTGTATTTTTGGCTTTGCAGAACATTAAAGCAATGAAAGATACCATTTCTCATTACTGCGCACATTCTGAATCACTTCAGATGTAAGGAGAAAGATAATCCATACCAATGCATATCAAAGCAATGTGTTTGAAACGCAGCAGTGCAATTCTAACATATGCAAACCCGTAATTCTTAAATCCCCCGTTTCTGAGGAGTCTCCAAAAGAGAGCCTATCACCTTCGGGTTGATTTTCAGCATGAATCTGTAATATAATAGAGGCGGTGTTTTAAATCTGTGCCAGTGGGCTAGTGTTATCCATGAATTAACGGTTATTCAGCCAGATATCATTGGGTTTTGATATGAAAGGCTTTAGTCTGTAATCTCAGACAGAGCTTTGAAATAATAGAGTAGAATTTATTCAGTCTCGGTCTCTTGAAAAACTCAGCTGCTTTTAATTAGAAAGATCAGGTGCAATTAAGACTTAAATCAGTGAGACAGTTGTATGTGATGTTTCAGTAGACATTTGTATGTAAAGATGTAGCTTTATACAGAAAATCAAGTGATTTCTGGGTTAGCACATCGAAAATCGTCTGATAATAACAGCCGCAAATTATGAAATGGTGAGCTACTACCACTGCTGGGTAGATTGCAAACTGTAGTCTGTTACTGATCACAAATTACATGAAAAAAAATTGTAGTTCATAATGTAATCCATTGCATCACACATTTAAGGTAATATAATCGGATTACTTTTTGATTACTTTTTGATTACTTTTTTGACCTAACTCGTTAATCACATTGATTTAAATAGGATAATCGTGTACCTTATTGATATAAAAATATAAAGAGAAAGAAAATATATTCCATTCGTTATTATTAACAATATTAAGTTGCTTTAAACATTACATTACATCAAGTTTCATGAAGGAACTAGCAATAAATGTATTGCTATTGTGTAAATAATATTTAATCATGTAATCAATCAAAAGTAACTGTAACGTGATTATGAGTATTTTAAATTGTAATATAATCTAATTACAAGTACTTAAGTTTTGGAATCTGATTACATCATCAGATTACATGTAATCAGCTACTAACCAGCACTGGCTGCTACAAACATGATCATTCTGAAATGTAATTCACATCAATATGGTAATTAATTTACACAGAACAGACGGCAAACCCCAAACTGTATCTATAGACTGCTTACATCTGAATTAATGTTTGACAAATGAATATAAAGTGTTGGTTTATCTGTCTCTGCATGTGGGTTGATAAAACAGGTTTATACTTTATATTCAACATGTTTTCTGATGTGTGACATGCAGCAAAAATAGGTTCAGTGATATTCTACTCACAGTGGCAATTCTGGGACGCAGCACCACGCTGCTCATGTGGACAGTGTGAACGCTGTAAAATGTTAATATAGGGACCAAAATAGATACGCGCCACTCACACGTAGCAGATGCAGGATGTGTGAAACAGGCCTTAGAGTTTTGGCGGCCAATAAAGAGAGTGGAAAAATACATAGATTTAAATCGAAAGAGGGACTTGAGCCATCTAGACCAGACCAGAACTAGACTGGGGCAGTAAGTACCCACCTAGCAACCATCTAGAACACCTTAGCAACTAACTAAAAACTATTGTAAACACATTTACAGCTGCAATGCTCTGGTAACCACTGTGAACACCTTAGCAATATGCTAAAAACCATTGTAAACAACCTGGCGACATGCACTTATAGAAACAGGCTAAAAACATTAACTGTATAGCAACCCCCTGAACACGCTAGCAGCATAAAACCCACTGTAAACACATCATTAACTGTATAACACCCTGACACCCACCCTGAATACCCTAGCAACATAAAACCCACTATGAACACATTGGTAACTACATAGCAACACCCTGGCAACCACTCTGAACCCCCCAGCAACATAAAACCCACTGTAAACACATTGGTAAATGCACAGCAACACCCCAACAACCACCCTGAATACCCTAGCAACATAGAACCCACGATAAACATACTGTTAACTGCATAGCAAAACCCTGACAACTACCCTGAACACCCTAGCAACATAAAACCCACTGTGAGCACACTGTTAACTGCATAGCAACACCCCGACAATCCCTCTGAACACCCTAGCGACATAAAATCCACTATGAACACATTAGTAAATACACAGCAACACCCCGGCAACCACCCTGAACACCCTAGCAACATAAAACCCACTGTGAGCACACTGGTAACTGCATAGCAACACCCCGACAATCCCTCTGAACACCCTAGCAACATAAAATCCACTATATGAACACATTAGTAAATGCACAGCAACCACTCTGAACACCCTAGCAACATAAAATCCACTATAAACACATTAGTAAATGCACAGCAACACCCCGGCAACCACCCTGAATAACCTAGCAACATGAAACCCACTGTGAGCACACTGGTAACTGCAAAACAACACCCAACAACCCCTCTGAACACCCTAGCAACATAAAATCCACTATGAACACATTAGTAAATGCACAGCAACACCCCGACAACCACACTGAATACCCTAGCAACATAAAACTGACGATAAACCACTCTGAACACCCTAGCAGCATAAAACCCACACTGGTAACTGCATAGCAACACTCTGACAACCACTCTGAACACTCTAGCACAGGGCCGTTTCTAGGCATAGGCGAGCTAGGCGGTCGCCTAGGGCGCCACCAGCTGAAGGGGCGCCAATGAGCGCACGTACTGGCACTTTTAGCAGGGTTGTGATAAAGAGTGGCACGGTCACCCTGAAATATGACTGCCACCCCCACTGGATCCCCCAACATTATTGGGCTAGAGTACTGTCAATCTGACGATGCCTGTATGCCACTAGATCAGAGTGCTGTCAATTGCTGCCTGATTGTTGCATGCAAAGTTTGCATTTGGAGCGCTCAACAACGCCATTAGATCAGTGGGCTCTGTCAGTGCTTTGGCAAGATAACACTATTTTTTGCCATGCAATAAAGCTAAGTTCAAAGGCCAATTTAAAATATTGGTACAGTAAATAAAGTGCACAAAATCAGTATTTTGTTTAGGCAGTATTTGTGGCACTTTTGTGGCACATTTATCCAAATATATGGGGCAGATTTGTCCAAAAGGTGTGCGTTTTTTGCGCCAATGCATTGTTAAAGGATCAGCGTGTCATGTAATATTCCCATATAAACTTTAACATCCAATTAAAAAATATTTGTATAGTAAAATTCGCTAATTCACGAGATCAATACATCCTCAAATTGGCTAGAAACGGCCCTGCTCTAGCAACATGCTAAAACAACTGTAAACACACTGGTAACTGCATAGCAACACCTTGGCAACCACCCTGAACACCCTAACAACAAGCTAAAACAACTGTAAACACACATTAGAAAATATAGCATAATGGCATCAACTTTTTAATCTTTTGCATGTTCAAACACCACTTCAGAAAATGTTGTAGATGTAGAAAATCTATATTAAAATATGAATATTATAAACTATATTAAAAACAAAATTTTGTGAGTAGTCTTTTTGGTCTCTTTACTATATGAGAGCAATAATAAGATTGCATTTATAATGGAGTCTGATTCAACACTGATTTAATGCTTAAACCAATGTGCAATGTGCAGGCTTAATATCACTGATATGATCTGAAATAAATAAAGTACTGTAGAATATAAAGGATGGTTACGTGGTTTAGTTTACATGACCTTGCCAATCGTACTGCATTGTTCCTGTGGATGTATAGACTCCGGGTTATGTAATTATTTATCTGCCTCTGTGATTCTCTTCTCTTTGTATCTTGTCTTTCCTTGTTCGTTCTGTCCTTCACTCTCACTCTCTCTTGTGCTTCACTGACTGCCTGCAGACATCTGAAACTAATCAGTACGGCCAGCACACAAAAACAGCTTCCTTGAATCAATCACAGCGGATTGCGTTTCCAATAGAATACACTCGGAGGAAGTTCAGAAAATGTATGCGTTATTGGACGGCATTGGGGAATGTCAGTTTCAAATGTAGCATGTTACAATATCGTATTACAAATGATAAAAATAAGGATGTGCAAAATAACATTTTCATAACTGACTAGTTAGTAACCTCTGAACAACTACTGTAGCTGACTTAGTTGATTAGGGCTGATTTAGAGATTTAGATCTTGTGTTCAAAGCAAATCAGACCACAACAGAATGGAAAAGAGTGCAGCTCATTGATTATGTTACTTTGATCCATTTTGTCGAGCTGTCTTAAAGGAACAGTTCACCCAAAAATTTAAATTTGCTGCTAATTTACTCTCCCTCAGGCCATCCAAGACGTAGGTGACTTTTTTCTCTTTAGTAGAACAGTAAAGAAGATTTTTAGCTGAATCCATGGTCCTTTATGATTAATAAACTGCAAGTCAGTGGCTACTGGAACTTTGAGACTCTAAAATAAGCATATCAGGGAGCACAAAATTAATGCCTGTGGCTCCTGACAATATATTGAGATCTTATGATGCAGAATGGTTGGTCTATGAAAGAAACAGTTACCAGTAATCCATAGCATCAGGTCTAGAGTGATGTGCCATTTATGAATGAATCATTCTTTTGAACTGATTCTTTTTAGTGAATTGGATTAACCAGTTCACCAAATCAAGCTTAACTGTCTGAAACAGTTCACGTTGCAAACAGCACAGACCGTACTAAATCAAAACTCACTTTCAGACATCTGACAGGCACTCTGTATTTATAAATACCAGTGTATATGATCCTATGATGCTGATTTTTGGCAACTCATTTGGTGCTCCGGTTTCTCCAACAGCAAACTGAACTGAGGACCGATGAGCCAGTTATAATCATATGCACAAACACTTGAGTGAAGGGGTGAAATTACAGTTTTTATGGCTTTTCATGGTTTATGTAAAAGGTGAGTTGCATAAGACTAGTTCATTCACTTTATATGCTTTAGACATGTAAAACATCCGTGTTTCACATTATCGGGTGCTTTAACAATATAATTGTGTATATTTTACATCATTGCACGATTACCTAAATTAATTGGTGAATCAGTTCTTTGAACCAGTTCATTGAAACAAACTGTCCAAAAGAACCAGTTTGCAGAAAATAATCAGATTTCCCCCTTGTCTGAGGCTCTGGATGACAGGTAATAATGTTGTAAATAATGTTTCTTGCACAGACTGATCGTTTCACTTCATAAGACCTCAATATATCATTAGGAGCCACGGGTATTCATTTTGTGTTCTCTGATATGATTTTTTGCCTCTCAGAGTGCTGGTAGCTGTTGACTTGCATACTATGAATCACCAAGGACCATTTTACTGTTCTACTGAAGAAAAAATGGTCACCAACCAGCAGAAAACCAAATGTACAAACTACATAATTTTCATTTTCTAGAACTACTTTTCATGCACAAACACAAAACCTACACTGAATTTAGTAAAGCTTGAGTTTCTAGAGTTTCCATTGGCAGTGACTTGTGAAAAAATGAGAAGGAACTGTGAGGGAGTTAAGTGGCATGAGGAGAGACCATCAAATCCTGTTCAGTACAACTCCACCTGTGGGCTGCCTTTAGGTAAAACAAACCTTGCATGTTTTTTTTTTTAAATATATAAATAAATTATGCATATAATATTTAAGTTGCATGTCCCTTTGGTGTCTTTGAAATGTGTTGCCTGAAGACAGCACAAAACACTTCAGGGCTAATGTTCAGAGCACAAACACACCCCAGGTGTAGCCATTACAAAACTGCCCAGGAAAGAGCAACTCGCTGTGAAGATGATATATCATGTTTGTGATTTATCATGGCATGCTTTGAATCTGATAATGCTAAGACAGAAGCATCCATTAAGGGAAGCACAGATGTTTCGAAAATGGTATAAATGGGATAAACGTATAATCATTCAACACACATATTTACAAAAAACAAACAAGCTCTTTGTGACAGCAATTAAAACATGTACTGTGTCTGAAGATCATCATAAGCTGTAATTAAATCTGTCCTATAGAAGCCAACATACACAGCAGCAGTGCACATACTGTATCTACTTATGTATTCAGATACTAAGTGCATAATTAATAACAATTAGAGAAGCCAATGATGTTCCCAGCAGGGGACCAATATGGACCAGGCATAAATGTCAAGAGAGAGAGAGAGAGGAAAAAGGCCACTTTTTTTTTTCTTAGAAAAGGCAATTGATCCACTAGTCTATGAAAACAAAACCTAAAGGTTAATTAGACCTTCCAAACAAGCTTTTTCTCATTTTTGAAATTGCAGAATTAATGGCGGTAAGCAGAACGGTATGTTTGTTATGCAAATGTGAAGGCTTTTTATATAAATGAAACTTATTAGCGGTGCTTGCTAAGGCAAACATCACTATTACTGTTGCTCATGTAGGGATTTGAACTAACCTCTAATGTAAATACTAAAGTTTTATAATAAAGTAAATAGTTTACCCAAAAGGTTGCTGAAAATGTACTCACCCTCAGGCCATCCAAGATGAACATGAGTTTATTTCTTCATCAGAAGAGATTTGGAAAAATGCAGCATAATCCACACAGTGGATCCTCTGCAGTGAATGGGTGCCGTCAGAATGAGAGTCCAAACAGCTGATAAAAACATCACAATAATCCACAAGTAATCCACACAGTTCCAGTCCATCAGTTAACATCTTGTGAAGAGAAAAGTGTTTGTAAGAAACAAATCCATCATTAAGCCATTTTAACCTAAACTGTTGCTTCTGGCCAAAATACCAGTCCATAATAATAACGCTTCCTCCAGTGAAAAAGCCCATCCCCTGTTGTCCTTTCACATCAACATTCGTTGACATATTTGTTTAGAACTGTTTTGAATTGTATTTGCTTATAAACAGTGCTTGATCTGTGCATATTTCTCTCTGGATTTAGACCAGATGATTTTTTTTTTTACTGGAGAAAGCAATTTTATGGATAGAGGACTTGTATTTTTGCTGAAAGCAACAGTTTGAAGTAAAAAAAAGGCTTGATGAATATATTTATTGCAAACACACAGTTCTTCACTTCACAAAATATTAAATGATGGACTGGAGTGGTGTGGATTATAGTGATGTTTTTATCAGCTGTTTGGACTCTCATTCTGACGCAGGGGCGTAGCCATCATTTCAGAAGTGAGGGGGACAGAAATGTAATGTAATATAATGTAATAGCTGAATTTTCAGCATCATTACTCCAGTCTTCAGTGTCACATGATCTTCAGAGATCATTCTAATATGCTGATTTGCTGCTCAAGAAACCTTTTTAAATAATTATTATTATTATCAATATTTAAAACAGTTGAGTACATTTTTTCAGAATTCTTTGAAGAATGGAAAGATCCAAAGATCAGCATTTATCTTAAATGAAAAGCTTTTGTAACATTAAACACTATACCACTCAAAAGCTTAGAGTCACTTTCTATTAAATAGTAAAAATATTTCTACATTTTACTGTTTTGCTGTACTTTGGATCAAATAAATTGGTGAACAGAAGAGACTTCTTTAAAAACATTAAAAATCTTACGGTTCAAAAACTTTTTTGAGTGTATAGGCAACTTTAATTTTTCTCTTATTTCTAGCTTTTAATTGGCTAAGAAATCAGATACACTGCTGGAC
>NW_015645558.1:276498-276835 GCF_001515625.1 Sinocyclocheilus rhinocerous
ATTTATTTATATGACTCGAAAAACACAAATAAACCATATATTGTAGCAATCATATGTTTAATGTCTTCATTGTCTTCATGGTTTCTGTTTTTCTGTGAAAAGTAAACAACTGCTTTCATACAGCGATAGACACATTTGTCCATATTAGGGATTTCCTGGTACTTTCTGCACGGAGCGCCCTCCGCCTCCGTGATGTTCATCTCGCCTTATTCTGGGTCTGAATAAAACATCAGATCATGCACAGACTATCCTGTCTCTTTGAATTTAAATCTATATTTATTCACACCGGCTCTTGAAAACCTCTACGCAAACACACTTGCCTGAAAAAGTGTTGGGG
>NW_015645558.1:278614-282908 GCF_001515625.1 Sinocyclocheilus rhinocerous
TAGAAATCAGATAACTGCTGGACAATAACCAATAATAATTATTTGTTTATATACTACAAACACTTATCACATAAATTTTTTTTATTATCACATAATAAGGCAGAATATACTGTAATGAATGCTATGTCAATTAGCACTGCATTGTTCATATAATTTATTTATTACCTGGAGATGACTCGAAAAACACAAATAAACCATATATTGTAGCAATCATATGTTTAATGTCTTCATGTTTCCAAACGTTTCTGTTTTTCTGTGAAAAGTAAACGGTTCAAAAACTTTTTTGAGTGTATAGGCAACTTTAATTTTTCTCTTATTTCTAGCTTTTAATTGGCTAAGAAATCAGATACACTGCTGGACAATAACCAATAATAATTATTTGTTTATATACTACAAACACTTATCACATAAATTTTTTTTATTATCACATAATAAGGCAGAATATACTGTAATGAATGCTATGTCAATTAGCACTGCATTGTTCATAGTATGTTTAAAGTCTTCATGTTTCCAAACGTTTCTGTTTTTCTGTGAAAAGTAAACAACTGCTTTCATACAGCGATAGACACATTTGTCCATATTAGGGATTTCCTGGTACTTTCTGCACGGAGCGCCCTCCGCCTCCGTGATGTTCATCTCGCCTTATTCTGGGTCTGAATAAAACATCAGATCATGCACAGACTATCCTGTCTCTTTGAATTTAAATCTATATTTATTCACACCGGCTCTTGAAAACCTCTATGCAAACACACTTGCCTGAAAAAGTGTTGGGGGCGAATTTACGTGATATTAAAAGTGTGTGTGTGTGGGGGGGGGACTTTTTCTCTGAGGGTGAGAAAATTTTCATTTGTAGACAAACTATTCCTTTAATTATAAAACATAATAATTTTCTTATTGAGGAGAGGTGTCCTATTCCTTTAAGCTACTGGATGATAAAACAGGCCCCAAAAAAATCCTTTTATCCTTTTATATTAAAGATTAGTCCAGATCCATATAGTGACCAATATCACAGAGTGGCTCTTTTGACTCCGCCTAGCAACCATGCAGAACACTTTAGCAACTGCACTGCAATGGCCTGGCAACCTGGCAAATCTTTGCCACACATTTTCTGTTTATAGCACCAAAAGCACATCAATCCAGAACAATAAAAGCCCAAATTTTACCTTACAATATTCAACTGTCTCCTTTTTTCCACCCAGAGAACCATTATCAGAATTTACCTCTTGAGCTCCATCTTCACCTGTTAAAATACTGTACGATGTGAAGCAAAGGTGATTATATGCATGCTTCCGTTAAAGAGCATTTTTAAAGTTCTTACAGCGGCAATCTTTCTTCTGTCATGAATATTTGATTGGGTTTATGTTCAGGCCAACAACGATGGGTTTCATTTCAGATTTCATTGCAATTTTTCCCTGGATACCAATGCTCCAGAAAACTGATTATCTCTCTATATCAGGACACAGACACCGGTTTTATGCTCATACGTTTTTGATGATGCTTCTTTATGCATCGGATCCTCCACAAATGCTGTTGAGATTTGTTTATCTCTGAGCAAATCTTGAGAAGTTGATACCAGCCTGAACATATGTTGTACTGGCTTTATTCACACAGGACCATCCTCCTCTTACTGGTATTCAAAATGCATGGGGATAGCATGCATTTAAACTAGCCTAGTCTTACATAATGCAATTCAATAAGTTATGATAAAATAATTTAAAAGGTAGGTGTTGCCAAGAACAATCTCAATTTTTTCCAAGGGCCTTGGTAGCAAGTAAAGTAGGTAACCTTCAATTGTTACCTTAAAGAGCAATTTTACCTGGTTTAACTCATAAAAATGAGTTTTGGTTGGTTGATTCAGTAATGCTAAATAACATCTTTTGATTTAAATAAAACCCATTAATTTACCTGACCATTTTTAGGTTACTGTCTTGAAAAAAATTAAGATTAACAATAATTATTTCTCATGACAGTCTATGTACAATTTCAGCTAGTTTCTCATGTTTTCTGTACCACTGTTCACTGTGCATAATTTAAATTATTATAATGACTTAGATAAACCTGACTCTGAATGGGGAAAAATAGTGTTAATGACTTTCAGAGAGTTTCTTTCTGTATTAAAGCACTGAATTGCAGTTTTCCACCCAATTTTACTTCAATAATGTGATGCATTTCCAAATGAAGCAGGATATTATTTATTGTGAAACTACTTGTTAAATGGACAAACAGTAATTGAATTGAAATGAAATTTCAGGCAAGCTAGATCCATCTTACTAAGCTGAAAATAAATATAAGAAATGGCTGGTGTAAACATCAATTTTACCAGATTTCATATCTCACACTATTTCCATAAGTTGAAATGTGTGCCAGCGGGACGACTCTGATATATCTTACCCAGCAGTCTTTCACTCCAGGAAAGCAGTTCAGTCAACATCGAACACGTTCTAGCTCTAAAGAGACTTCACAGAAACAGATCAGATGCTTCTGTTTCTCAACCAGCCACTTCTCGGCAAATGCTGCTTAATTGTAATCAATGAGTTTAAACAGGGTTAGTATAGCTCTGGGAATTGAAAAGCGCTGCTTAAGGTATGAGAATAAAAAGAAAGAGATAGGGAGGCCAATTTTGAGCATTTTCTAGTCTTAACACTGAATTTTATGTAAAATATAAACCCCCTCAGGCATAAGGCTACACCTCCAGCTTACGGACATGGTGACACACTTGCAGAAAAGCAGAGGCTCGATGTTGCTTCTGCTTTTTATTCAAAAGTGAGGAGCCCTGACTCTCGCTCTCTCTCTCATGACAAACTCTTACTGTGCAACACACCATGAGAGCCGTTTCATCATTGGAGCTCTGTTCACAACACAAGTTTGACAAACCATGCAAGGAATAATGGGAGAATGAGGGTTTGCTTTCTATTTTTAAGCAAAGGAGTAGTTTTAAGGACATTGAGTAAGACACTGGTTGTGTGAATGTGCATTAGAGCCCTGAGCTTGCATCATATTTTTTGTGAGCCGTGCATGACAACCAACGCTTAATGCAACAATCATTTATACCTTATAGACTTTAGTCAACAACATATTTGAGTCAATGTAAATAAGGCTGCGAGGGATATTTTATTGTACTTCTTGTGTACATTTGTTGATTGTTCAGCCCAGAAGTCATATAAATTCTACATGATTTTAAAATGAAACAGTGTAAAAAAATATTTTAACAATTAATATGCATTGCAACCTATTGAATATAGCATTTTACCTAAATATAGCAGAGTAGTAAATAGAAAAAGAACAAAAAATGTAGCATGTAAATATTACAATGACATTGCCAGTTAAATTGTGATTTATTAATAAATATTCTAACAATTTAAGTCTATTGGAGATTATGGATAATTGTACGAGTAAAATATGTATTGGCAGCATCTACAGTACAATGTAAAAGTATTTATACACAGTTTTAAATATGTAAAATTGAAATATATTTATATTACAAATATATTTGTTACATTTGACTATTATACAGATATTTTTAAATACATTTTAATAATAAAAAAATATTATTGTGAATTAAAATGTTAAAATTATGTCAAGTTTAGGTCAAGGTCAAGGTCAACTTTATTATCCCCGAAGGGCAATTTGTTTTACAGCCAACAGTAAATCATATGCAAACAACAAACAAGCAACCACAACACAGACAAAAACAATGACTTCCGTTTATAATATACATAAAATTATTTATAATTTAAAAAGCCAATGGCAGCTGGTATAAAATAATTTTCAAATCTATTGGTCCTACATGAAGGCAAATAATATCTGCGAGTAGAAGGAAGCAACTTAAAAACATTCTGCAAGGGATGGCTGGGATCATTCATAATTAACTCAGCCTTCTTCAAGTTTAGGACTGCAAAAAGTAATGAAATCCTTCAGAATGAAAGATCTAGAAATCACACAGAACAGAGAGATACTGTTATAATATCAACTTAGTTGAACACGTTAAATATGTGATGGCAATGAAGAATTCCCTTAGACTTAATCATTTAAAAAAAAAAAAAAAAAAAAATTAATTCTATGCATTCAATATTATATTAACCCAAAAGTATTCATAAGTAATATGCACATATCAAAGTTCAACCTAAAACCTAAAATACTTAAAGGGGTCATATGATGCGATTTAAATTTTTTCTTTCTCTTTGGAGTGCATAAAGAAGATTTGTAAAGTTGCAAAGACTAAATCCAAAGAGATATTCTTTATAAAAGTTAAGAGTCAACCACGCCTACCTAAAACGGCTCATTCTAACACGCC
>NW_015645558.1:282918-313208 GCF_001515625.1 Sinocyclocheilus rhinocerous
CATAAACACATTACATTACACCAAATACACAAAATATGTTCTTTTTAGCAACATCATATGACCCCTTTAACCTTACTCACCAATGGATCCTCTAAAGTGAATTGAGTGCCATCAGAATGAGAGTGGGGGAGAAAAAAAAATCACAATAATCCACAAGTAATCCACAAGACTCCAGTCCATCCAATCAGTTTTATGAAGCCAAGATTTGTAAGAATCAAATCCATCATTCGGTTTTCCATGCAAAACATACCACTACAATGCTAGGGCGTAATGTGTGGTTGCTTACTATCTTTATTCATAAGCCTGTATGATATTATGGTATTTTTTTCTCATTCTCCTCATTTTCATTAATCTGATCACTAATGAAACAAGCCTCACGATTTGAGGTATGTTGGACCAGTTACGTGACCAAGTTCAGGGGATTTCAGCTGTGATGATCGAGATCTTCTGCTTTATGTGCCAATTAAAGCAGAATATCCTTAAGATCCGATGAGGGACAGGCAGAGAGAAGGGTTTATGCTCAGAGGAAGGCTGTGTGCTACAGACGGGCAGCTCATTAAGGTCTGGCTAAGTGTTCTCTGCTAATTTACATAGATTAATTAGTAATGCATGGATGCAAGGTTTGAAACACTGCAGCCGTTGAGTGCTTACTCAGTGCACCGTCATGCAACCTTTATTCTGCTTTTCCACTCTCTCGCTGCTTCTCTTTCCGTTGCTCACTGACTCTCTCGCTCTCCTCGGCCTGTTTATACATTTCTCTCACACATGCTTGTCAGATCAATCCATCCATCCACATCCCCACACTCACAGTCTTCCATGAGAATACACATTAAAAGGTGACAGGCAAAGTTACCCCTCCTGACACATGTCACATCTGTTTCTGCCCCCTCCCGGTGACTAAAGTCACTTTCTGTTGAAGAATCCATTGGAGGGTTTACAGGAGGGTGTGTTTGTCAGGGCACAATCTAGACCGTTTATTTTGCATTATTCGTATTCTAGTGTATTCAGAGGAATAGTTCAGCTGAAAATGAGAATTTGCTGAAACTTTACTTACCTTCAGGGCATCCAAGGTGTAAATGAGTTTGTTTCTGCATTGGAAAAGATTTGGAGAAATTTAGCTTACTCACCAATGGGTGCCGTCAGAATGAGAGTCCAAACAGCTGATAAAAACATCACAATAATCCACAAGTTATCCACACGATTCCAGTCCATCCTATCAGTCTCGTGAAGCGAAGGTTTGTAAGAAACAAATCCATCATTCTGGACAAAAAAAGTCCATTATCCATTATATCCTCCAGTGAAAAAGTCCATCCACGTTGTCTTCTCACATCAAAATCCACCAACATATTTGTTTAGAACTGTTTTGGCTTGTAAACAGTGCTTGATCTGTGCATATTTCTCTTCTGATTCAGACGAGACATATTTTTCACTAGCAATATTATGAATAGAAGACTCAGAATAGATGCCGGAAGTTAAAAATGTTTCAAAAATGGATTTGTTTCTTAAAAACGCACTGCTTTTTACTTCACAAGATGTTAATTTATGGACTGGAGTGGTGTGGTTATGATGTTTTTATCAGCTGTTTGGACTCTGACGGCACCCATTCACTGCAGTTGACCCATTGGTGAGCAAGTGACCTAATGCTAAATTTCTCCAAATCGGTTCTGATGAAGAAACAAACTATGGCCTGAGGGTGAGTTCATTTTTGGGTGAACTATTCCTTTAATCATAGCAACATTATATTCATAACCAGACAGAAGTTGATGGTCTTATCTACATGGTTATTTAATTTGTGTTTATATGTAGTCCTGTGGTTGCTTATTCTGTGGCATAAGACGCAATTATTTTTCTATATATGAAATATATTTTTCAATATGCTATTGATTTCTTTATGCCGTCTGACAGGATGTGCCATGCGTGGCTCTCAGATGTTCAGCGGCTGACGTTTGATGAGCAACCTTGAGATCTTTCATTTCCCTCGCATTGGTTTGTTCTGGACTGTTCTGCTTTCGTGCCCTTATCGATCTGTTGATCTATACAGCATTCATCTAACTCATTCTGGGAAATACTTCCTAAATTATATGTACTGCTATTAAAACGGATCACAGGAAGTCTTGTCCCCTGCGAATTACATGCAGTCACTTTGAGAAGGTACCATTAAAAGCACTGAGAGATTTTAAAAGCTAAAGTGACGTTAAACACTGGGAGTGCTAGTGAATTTGTGCTGTTTGTTGGCACAGCGAGCGGTATAGGAAATGTTAGCAATTTCCTCTAGAAGCACAACAGCTCTTCTACCATGTGATGTCTATAATTTCAGCTCACATAATAGGAGATGTACAGCAGGTTCTATAAAGGTTTCTGGAAATGTGTGTGGAGAGCAACAATGCACAGAGGTCATCAAACTAACGCTTACAAGATGAGAGGCGAGACATATTCCTCCATTCACAACTCATATATATTCCGTAAACAGTACTGTCGACAAGTGCATCGAATTCGACGTCTCTCAGAATTCAATAGATAATAGTTCTGCATTTCCATAAAGACAAATTTATGACTTGAGAGAGACATAAAGAGAAAGCTAGAAAGAGACATATTCAAATGATAGCGTACCATATATTTGCAAACATTACCTCAATATGCATGCACAACAAATATTGCTGTTCAATAGAGGAAACATGAATAAGGTTTACAATAAAAACAGCATATTCAGAACATTTGCAAACATTTCAACACTACAGTTCCTCAAAAATCACAACCCTCAAAGGCTTTACAACCTATAGTATATCTAAACTATACTGAATTTCTTCAAAAATAAAAAAATTAAAATAAGCTATTAAATCTATAGCAGTGAATGCAAAAATTTAAGCATAATCAGTGTTGTCTAATTCCAAAACGAATGACTCTAATGACCCAGTTCTTCAATATGGATCAAAAACATACAATGCAACCAGTGTATTCTGATTCCTAAATAAATTACTCTTATGAGCCATGTTCTTCAAAGTGAATCAAAAACAACACAACCAGTGCATTCTGATTCCTAATAAATTACTCTTATGAGTCAATTCTCCACATTGAATCAAAAACATACAATGCAACCAGTGTATTTTGATTCCTAAACAAATGACTCTGATGAGCTAGTTCTTCGAAGTGAATCAAAAACATGCAATGTGACTTCTGAATTCAGATTCCTGATCGTCCACACAACAGTTTGCAAGTTAAAGATGCACTTAGAATCAGTTATGTTGCATGTACACAGGCAGTCGTGATTAATTTATTCTGCAACCAAACGTGTCTGGTAACAGGAGGTTACTGAGATAAAGCCAGTAGTGTTCTGATGGTCATGTGATCTTAGTCTGCTCTCATGAGACCACCCACTCAATGTAAAATAAAACAGCTTTTTTTAGGCTACTGATGACGGGAGTCTTCATCTCAAGTGAGAGTACATGATTTTAAAAATGTTTCCACATGCAAAATTCATTTACTTAGGTATAAAACATTTTAAATAAGGAAAAATTACAGAATGCATTTTTAATCTACGAGCAACCTCTGAAAAAAATACACTTCTTCTGAGCAGACATTTAAGAACAGACATCTTGTCCCTTTTTCTCCACCTTGCTTTATTTTGCAGCCATAAATAGCAAATTTATCCTGCTCCACAACAAAACGTAATAGCTGAATTTTCATTCTTTATTCATGGTTGTACTTTACTTCTAAAATGAAGCACTGGAGAGAAAAACGCTTTAATTCTCACAAAAAAAAGAAAAAAAGTCAATAGGGATTTTATATAAGTGTTGTCCTACGGAGAAAAAGAAAGGGAGAAAAAAATCTGTGCCAATTCTTGGGATGTGTGTACATGTGTGCATACTTGCCCTGTTCAAAGCAAATGCAATTGCTGTCTTGGATGAAATGTAGTTTTAGATGAGGACAAGGACAAGATTTACTCCTAAAATCACATTAGAAACTTTACCAAGGTTGACATGTTTCTTCAGCAACTTTTTGCTAGATTTCTACCTTGACTTTCTAAGCACCTACATTACCTGAAGTCACCATTCTTCACACTGATGCATTTCTCACAGTTAGTTTGGCAACATTCACAGCACAAGCCAGAGATTTTCTGCTCAAAACTCTTTTTAACAGGTGTTTTGAGTGGTCTAAACTGGCAACACTTCTAGAATGACCAACATGAATAAAACATCCTCTGCATGCTCATCAGAAATACTTTTAACGGTATTCCTGTTGCTCAAACAGCAGCAGTGCCAAGGTCATGGGTTTGATTCCCATGAATGCGTTGAACTGCTAAAATAAATTCCTTGAATGCATTCTAGGCATCTGTCAAATATATGCAAAAATAAATTAATAAAAGGCAAAAAAGCAATGCTATAGCATAGGTGGTGTGTTATTAAGGTAAAGCAACATTTTCTGAGTGGAGTAAAATGCCAATTCATAATAGCAAAAAAAACGTGGTACCAAACAGGATGCAGAATTGCAATTCAAATTTGAATGTAACGCAGTAAAATTAAAATGAATTGAAATATGGAAAATCATCTAACAAGTTTTAACTAAAAAAAACGAAGTCATACACTACATTCTAAAGCACAAAATGTGAGGAGGAAAAATATCAATATGTAGCCAGATTACAATCTCCTAAAATGTGCAGCTCTGAGTCTTATGCATGATGATTCGGAGTAATCAAAAAATCTGCTGTAAAGAGTTTCAGGGACACCTTCAGATGTGAGATTCATCCAGATATTCCATGCGTCTCCAAAGGCTTACAGTGGAAGTGTCACAGCTCACAGTCTGTTTGCGAAGCAAACCACTAAACTCAGGGGATTCTGCCAGCTTGTGCCTTACATAGAAAGAGCGCCACAAAACTGGTACAGTATATAATAAGTGTAATTTTGTTGGTTTTCTACATGCTTCTCACTGGAACCATCGCAAAACAGATTTGCAGACATGTAAGACATAAACACAGCCTGAGGAATAAAAAACAGCTACAGGGCATGAAACCTACTGGTTCACAGAGCCAACTTTTATCTGTATGCCCTGAAACATCACTCTAGACTTGTTTAGAAAATGTCAATCTGGCAACGTTATCAACTCAATTTGAGATATGTGAGAACATCTGATGTCATTGACATCTAATCTGGCACGACATGTCTTGAAGCTGCAAGTTTGAATGCGCTTGCACAAATGAGATTTGAGAGCTCTGCCTCGCTATCTACAGCCTACATGCAGTAGGCAGCTGCCTTCTAAGACTGAAACTAAACCTCGAAAGTGACCAATTAGGAACGCTCCATGCAGCAATTCCAAGCATCATACAAATACTGTAGCACTTTTCACACAACACTCAACTTAGAATTTCAGCACAGTCTGGGCTTTTTAAACATACACTACCGTTCTTAAGTTTGGGGTCAGCATGATATTTTTAAATATTTTTGAAAGAAGTCTCTAATGCTCACTAAGGCACTAAACTTTTGTTTGGTTAAAAACAGTAATATTGTGAAACATTGTTACAATTTCAAATAACAGCTTTCTATTTGAATGCATTTTAAAATGTAATTTATTCCTGTGATCAAAGCAGAATTATCAGCATCATTACGTCAGTCTTCAGTGTCACATGATCCTTCAAAAAACATAATATGCTGATTTGCTGTTCAAGAAACATTTAATATCGTAATCAATGCTGAAAACAGTTGTGCTGCTTACTATTTTGGTGGAATTTCAGGATTCTTTGATGAATAGAACAGCCCAAGAGCATTTATTTGAAACATCTTTTATAACATTATAAATGTCTTTTACTACCACTTTTGATCACTTTAATGCATCCTTAAATAAAGGTATCAATTTTACCAATCCAGGCCCACTGAAAAAAATATTCAAGTGGTGACATTTCTGCAAAATTATATTGTTATTTGTTGTGTATTTTGTGATGCTTTCAAAGTGAAATGTCCAGTGAGTGGTGCTAAAATGTGAATGTGACAATGTTTTATTACATTAGTTATTCGATGTACTGCAATGTTGCACCAGGTGAGCTACCGAGCATGTTTACAATGTCAAAAAAGCCAAACATATAGAGCTGATTATGCGATGCAACCGTCAAAATGTATTAGTTAATACATTAGTTAATTAGGTAAAAATGTTTTGTGTAAGTAAACACATGCAATAAGTCTGTATTTATTGATAATCTGCCCCTGTAATCATAATTAGCATGACAAGGAATACAAGTTATTGGTGTTTAACTGCCACTAGTGGACTTTTCAGCTGGAAACTGCAGTGAACTGTATGTATACAGTAGGTATGTTTTAATAGGTAATAGAGAGGCATGTTTTTCCAATAAGCCTAGGTTGCAATTTCTTAAAAAAAAAAATCTTACCCCAAACCTTTGAGTGGTAGTGTATTTTATAAGAGAGTAATTATGGTGCAGCTTTCGCAATGGGAACAAACCAGAGCCTAAGGCTGCTCACTAGATTGTGGAACGGAGCCCCAGTCATGCAGATGGAAAAACACAGGTTTGAATTGAAGAATTGTTTGGCTTTGTGAATCACAGCAGATTTGACATTAGGACCCACAGGTCTCCTGCGGTTCACTCCGAAACTGCTGGATTGAAATTCTGTCACTGTAGAAATTAACCGCTGTTGTGTTTTCCACTTCACACACACCAAACTCAAATCCTACACCTACTACAGTGCATGTAGATCTTCGGTTGTTTAAACGGCACCAAACAAACAGCACAATTATTAAACCATTTGCAGTGTAACAACATGTATAGCTGGAACATGGCATTTTGATGCATTGACAATGAAATCCGTGAACACAAGCTCTCCCAAGTCTTCATGCTGGGCAGCTGAGACAGAGGAATATGCTTCTGTGTGTGTTGATGGATCGAGCTGTAGGTAGAATAAACCTCAGAGAGAGAAAATACGAGAGGTGGAACACACACACGAGGCAGATGGCAATTGTTGCTTTTCTATTTATCAGTTCCCAGTATTCACAGCTGCTCCTGTGTATAAGACGCCGTCCAAAAAAACTGATGCTTTCTTTTCATCTGTTCTTTTTCTCTGTTTTTGCATACATGTATACAAACCTGCATTAAATCAAATATGCAGCCTTCCTGTTTAAAGGATAGTTCACCAAATAATGAAAATTCTGTCATCTTTTACAGTACTTAAGCATTTTCCAAAACTGTATGCTGTTATTTTTCTCTGTGCAACATAAAAGCTGATGTTTGAAAAATCTTTTTAACATAATGGAAAAAAAAAACACCATACAAGTATTTATTCCAAGTCTTTTGAAGCAATATGGTAATTTTGTGTGAGGAACAGACTGAAATTTAAAGATGCATTCAGATTTTTTCCTCTCATTAAAGATGTTTTACACATAAAAAATGGTTTACACATACACAACTGTTCAAAAGTAAGATTTTACAATGTTTAAAAAAAAAAAAAAAGTATCTTATGTTTACCATGGCTGCATCTATTTGATCAAAAATATAATAAAATCTGTAATATTGTGAAATATTAGTACAATTTAATATAATTACTCACATGACCTATCAGAAATCATTCTAATATGCTGATTTAATCAATTTTGGAGTTGTGCTGCTTAATATTTTTGTTTTCTTTGCTGAATAGAAAGTTCAAAAGAACAGCATTCATTTGAAATAGAAATCTTTAGAAAATAATAAATACTCCGTTCTGCCATCTAGCCAATATTGATTCTTCAAATAGTTCTCCTTTTGTGCTCTATGAAAGAAATAATAATCGCATACAGGTTTTGAACAATATGAAGGTGAGCAAATAATGACACATTTTTCTTATAGGGGTATATTATTCCTGCACATTTTAGAAATTAATCTTACTTCTCTCTCTCTTTGTGATTTTCACAACATCACAAACCTCTCGCTCTTTGCTCTCTTTTTTGCCTATTACATTTCTGAGAGGGTTCTCAGTAAAATATTGTGACTTTCCCACGAGTCGAGGGTGACAGACACTTTATCAGCTAAACTCGGTGTGTTAGTAATTGGGACAGTCTGACAGCCTGTAAGTTTGCACCCCTGACAGTGGTGCGTATGTGTTTGTGAGAAATGCCTTCGGCTCATTGCATAACTAGACACGGCGCTACCGTGTTGCTGACACAACGCTGTATGAATTAATTTAACTTTTCTAATGTGTGAAGTAAAAACTAACGCTAAAGAAAAAGTTAACTGGAAAGGCTGTCCCATAAAATATAGATGTGAACCAGTCTTGCAGATATTTTCAAGTATTTTTGATGCCACTAGGGGTATCGCTAGACTTTTTTTTTTTTTACTAAAAGCTCTTTACTTACAGTACGTATTTGATATATATATATAAAAATAAAATCTCCATCAACATCTCACATATGTTCTGTAAAAAATTCAATCAATTCCACATTGACATTGTGCAAAGCAAGTCAAAAAAGGCTGCACACTGTATAATATAAGACACTGGACATAAATGAGACTGAGAAAGACAGAGATTGCAGCATAATCTTGTTGTGTGAGTGATGCAGTGAGAACAGCCAGATAAAATATATAAAAAAATGAGAACCAAAGACAGAAATGAGGAAGCAGATACTGAATTTCTGTCAGATTAGTCCAGATTGTTTCTGACATGAGTGTTGACAAATGCGGAGCCAATGTTCAGCACTATTTGATTAAAAGTGATTCAAATGTATAATTAAAAAAAATTAGAGTATAACCAAAAATCCTTATTACGGGTAAAACAAATATGCCCTTATGAAACTAAAAATGTCCCTGAAAATAAACTCCAGGGTGGCAAGTCGTCCCTCCATAAAAAGTCCATTTCTGACACTGACTTAAACAGCCAGCTGCTCACTTCTGGCAAAGACCCATAAACAATTGACTGTTTCTCATGTCTGTTTATGTGAGAAAATGGTTTGACACTATTGGGGACAAGTCTTGGCTCAAAATATATCAAAATGTATAAATAAAAAAAGACAAAGCATTCTATGCTAATTGTTAATCAGTAAGCTTGTTTACATACAAAAAAATCTAACTAAGAAAATCTAAAAATAAGCAACGAAGTAAAATACTCATTAACCATTTGCAAAGGGTTTGTTATTGATGAATGGGGCAGTGCCAAATACCTTAGACGTGATGACAAATTCACAACTCATAAGTCGTTATTTCAATATTTGATACTAACTGAAGTTTATTTAGAGAGAAGTCATAAAAGCACCGCTGGACAAAAACAGCCTCTTAGTTCTAAAAGTCACCAAAAAGCTGATAACTGTCATTAAACATTATGCACTACTGTCAGTATTATATTATACTGTTCAAAAGTTTGGGGTTTATGTTTTTTGCAGATTTGACATTGGTTATTAAAACCCACAATCTTTGACATTTAACAGCTCAAGTAAATATTTGCTGTGCTTACCTGACTGGAAAGTAGCTGCCATGTGGCTTAGCCAAGATGGCCACCAGTTGCACTGACTTCCCTTTGAGGGACTTTTTTTTTTATTTACAAACTTGACATGACTGGAATACACTCATGCCTTTGCCAAATACCCGCACTTGCGGTCTTTGCACTTGACCACTTGACTACTTATATGACGTAGTTCCTGTATTTGACTCAAGTGTTCAAGTGAGGATGAAGACCACATGGTGTGTAGAACGTTTTGTTACCTGATGGGACACACTTATAGTGTTGTAAAAATGCAAGTGTTTACTTAGCTTTATTTTGATTTTAAATACTTTGCATTTTAAAATCAACTTCTAAAAGTCTGTTCAGTCGTCCCTAAAACATGGCACAATTTAATTTGTGGTGCTTCTAACTAAGTGATAAAAAGCTGTTGCAAATGTTGTACAAAATAAATATCACCACTACTCATCTTTGTACCAACAAAACATGCAACACTTTGTTTTTCTACCAAATTATATGTAATATCTAATTATTATATTGATATTTAACTAACATTGTAAAGGTTTCCCTGGCCACTCGTGAGATCTTGGAAAAAAGTCTCACGATTTATTCCAAAACATGATGCATGATGGGATACACTAAGCCCACACTAAGAGATAGTGTGGATTTAATGTGCGTTAAGGGCACTGTGCTTTGGCGTTTTGAAGACCTGGGACTTACTTACTTACACTTACTTCCTGTCGCGCGCACGCACTCTCAAGTGGCCAAGACCACAAGTGTGGGTATTTGGACAAGGCGTCACTTAGGAAGTGAACTGACAGCCTTAAAAGTGTTGTTTAAAATTTTAAAGGCAAACCCATTGAAGATACATTTAAGTGTACCAACCTCAGAATTACTGGTATGTTTTGGCCTCTAAACAACAGGTTTATAAGTAAAATTACTAACAGATGAACAGATTGTGTTGATTCATAATTGTGATGTCTTGTTTAATTAGCCATAGTTTAAATCGACAACATAAACACATTATTCACTCAGAATGGCATAGCATACGACACACATCTCAACATCTGCCGAAGTACAGCACATAGATATATTGTACAGAATTATATTAAAAGAGACATACTGAACATTTTTGCAGCATTTTTAAGGCAGCCTTATGTCTTCTTGCACATAAACAGCATGACTATTCGTTATATCTAACGTGACAGCATGACTATATCGTTAATGTGCTCATGGCTATGATGTCAATATTAATCTGACTTGCAATAACCTGTTTTTGAAGTTCTGTGTACTGTATGTATGCATGTATAGACATATTAAACAATCAAAAATGTAGAATCATCACAATACTGATCTACTGTAAGTCTCACAGTTGTTAGCTGCTTGTGTTTGAGTCACTGAGAAGCTGTTAATTAAAGGGATAGTTCACCCAAAAATCCCCAGGGCATCCAAAATGTAGATGACTCTGTTTCTTCAGTAGAACACAAATTATGATTTTTTAACTCCAACCGTTGCAGTCTATCAGTCGTATAATGCATGGCAATGGTAACAAATCTATGAGAGTAAAAAAAACATGCACAGACAAATCCAAATTAAACCCTGCGGCTCGTGACGACACATTGATGTCCTAAGACACGAAACGATCGGTTTGTGCGAGAAACCGAACAGTATTTATATCATATTTTACCTCTAATACACCACTATGTCCAACTGCTTTGAGCGCGCGCACGGCATCTGGTGTGTGAGGCGTGTACGCGCTCTGGCGTAGTTTACGCAAGCACCGGAAGTGATCTCTCGCGCGTATACGTCACTCATTGTTTACACAGTGCACAAACATTGTAGGTATGACGGCTAATCAAAATGGTACTTACTTGCGCTTATCCGGATTGTTCAAACCGACTTAAAACTAAAAGATTACGTTCTCTCGCGCGAACTCATTCGGGAGTGGTGACTTTCCACGTATTCCCAACTTCTGAGCCTGCTCGCCTGAAGTTATGGTTGATTGCTCTTCGGCTGGATATCAACACACCCATTAAAGTAAACTACGCCAGAGCGCGTACACACCTCACGCACCAGATGCCTGCACGCGCCCAAAGACAGTTGGACATAGTGGTGTATTAGAGGCAAAAAATTATATAAATACTGTTCGGTTTCTCGCACAAACCGATCGTTTCGTGTCTTAGGACATCAATGTGTCGTCACGAGCCGCAGGGTTTAATTTGGATTTGTCTGTGCATGTTTTTTTTACTCTCATAGATTCAAACTCTTGATTTCTTCATGCCCTTTGTTTCTGCTATAGCTCTAATTGACTTCCTCTTTTCTTTTAGCATCTAAATTGCTTGCTTTTCTCTCGAAGTCAGCTCCCTTGTCTTCATCCTGGTTTGTGTGTGTCGTCATTGAATGCAAGACTCAGAATTCAAAAGCAATGGATATAACTGATACGACATATTCCCTGCTTTTAATACCTAAACAATTAATGCAACAGGACACCGCTGATCACTTAGAGAGATAAAATATGATATAAATACTGTTCGGTTTCTCGCACAAACCGATCGTTTCGTGTCTTAGGACATCAATGTGTCGTCACAAGCTTCAGGGTTTAATTTGGATTTGTCTGTGCATGTTTTTTTTACTCTCGTAGATTTTGTTACCATTGCCATGCATTATACGACTGATAGACTGCAACGGCTGGAGTTAAAAATCATCATTTGTGTTCTACTGAAGAAACAAAGTCACCTACATCTTGGATGCCCTGGGGGTAAGCAGATAAACATCAAATTTTCATTTTTGGGTGAACTATCCCTTTAGCTTTCGTTTCGTTGAGGGATCGGTTCACTGTGTTCATGCTGTATGTTTTTGATTCACTTTAAAGAATAGATTCATTAGAGCAATTCAATCGGGAATCAGTCTACAGTGGTTGTGCTGTATGTTTTTGATTCACTTTAAAGAACCGACACTTAAGAGTCATTTGGCCGAGAAGTGAACTAAACTCTTTGCACTATATGGTTTTGGTTCACTAAAAAGAAGCATCTCATAAATGTTACTCATTTAAGAGCCAGATTGGTTCAGCTGTACGTTTTTGATTCACTGAAAAGAACCGGCTCCTATTGGGACCTATTTGTAACTTAACAGATGCAATGAATGAATCGTTCATGAAAATGATTGACCACTAAGAGTCATTCTGATTGCGCTAGTCTCTTTCATGCTCTATATTCAGTATGTTCCGGAGCAATATAGTCCAGAAAACTCAAGAGTATTTTAAGGTACATTTACACAACAACTACTGTTTATACTACAAAAATGGAAACATTTTTCCTTTGCATTTTTGAAAAGTTTTGCGAACAGACAACAATGTTGTCAAAATGATCCCCATTCACACAGATCCACAAAAACGACTAAAACATTGTATTATGCATGCCAAGCCAGTTGTTGGTGGTCACTTTGTAAAGAAACTAGCACATAGATTAAACATGTAGGCTACTGTAATATGCATATGCTTGACATCACCATTTTCACGAATTTGCGCATTCACAAACCATTAATGCCATTTGCAAAGTGTCTACTGGTTTTTGTGCATTAGAATAGATGCATTAGAAGTAGATGCATTAGATTCATGAATACTGAGCATCTGGACTGTGTTTGCATACTACTGTATATAGCGTAGGCTACAAAGGACTATATGCATATTCTTACAGAGTATAATATTACTAGGAGTTTGTTTACTTAGTATTAAAGTTAAAAAAGGTGATTCAAGTTGAATCAAGCATGTCACATAAGTCGGGGTCCCTAGGAGCAGGATTTAGAAATAAGGATCAATATGAATTGCACTTGAGCACTGAGAATTGTGGGAGAAGAGGAGATAGAGTGTGTGGTAATGCTAGGGGTGTATTTTGCCCACGGATGTGGTTAGACCAGAGATATCATTAGGATTATTAGCTCTCTAGACACAAAAACACAAACATTTCCCATGTGTCATCTATAAAGACAATGTTCAAATGCTGCATTCCACTGTGCAGCACTCCTTTTCCTAATTTCACCGACACGATAATGTGAAAGGCAAGAATAAAGTTAATTACATGGTGTCTGGAAAATTGTGAAAAGTAATAATTATATGCATATCCATCTGGACAGGTGCTTGGTGCAGATTTTCAGCTTATAGGAAGATTTAAAAACCTGCCCACTGACAATCTGCATCTCAGAGTCTCTGAGGGACTGATATATTGATTTTTCACATCAACAGGATGTTTGAGCATGTTTGTATTCTTTGTTTAATTCCAAATGTCTTAGCTAAAGAAGAACTGGTGCATATACAGTCTTAGACAGGGAGACAACAGGTGAATCTGTGGATTAGAATGCAGGAGATGCATAGAGACTTTCTCAACCTCTCTTTCTCTTTCTCTCTCTTTGTCTCTACTTCAATCTTCCATATTGCTGCTGCCCTCCAGCAATGCTCACAGCGACACAGCTTGAGGTGCAGCACATCTGACTTTCTGTTGGAACATAAGTATATATTGAGTAGGACTGTGAAGGATTTTATATAAGTGGCTTTAGAAGTACATACATTGTATTATTTGGAATTATTATGAGGAATTTATGCAAGGGTAGTGTTATTCTCTTTATGTTAACATGTTATGTTGACAGTCATAAAACTGCTATACTATTGCTTTCTCACATGAAAAGTTGTCTGAATCAGGAGAGAAATATGAACAGATCAAGCACTGTTTATAAGCCCAAACAGTCCAAAACAGCTCTAAACAAGTATGCCAGAGGATTTTAATACGAGAGGACAACTCTGATTGATTTTCTTTCTTCTTTTTTTCTCTGGAATGTTATTATGGATTACAGACTTTTATTTTGGCCAGAAGTGACTTAAAGTTAAAACCACCTTAATGATGGATTTGATTCTTACCAACAGACAGCTTTTCACTTCACAAGATTTTAATTGATGGACTGGAGTCATGTGGATTACTTGTGAAATATTGTGATGTTTTTATCAGCTTTTTGGATTCTCTGACGGCACCCATTCACTGCAGAGGATCCATTAGTGAGCAAGTGATGTAATGCAACATTTCTCCAAATCTGTTTAGATGAATAAACAAACTCATCTTCATCTTGATTGGCCTGAGTGTGACTAAATTTTAATTTTGGGCGGAACTATTCCATTAAGTGCTTTGATGTTATTCCATATGTTGCACTATTTTCACATTAAAAAAGAATCAATTACTCATTTATTAATTAAACAATAAAACAATAAATCAATCATTTGATGAATAACTGCTTTGATTATCTTTTTTTATGTCATTGGACAGTTCATCATCTGTATCAATAATTAAAAATTAGTTACAGTTTTTACTTTATTTTTTGGAAATGTAACCCTGCTATATTGTGATTACATTTGTTGAAAGACCAATGTGTATATGCGCAAACAGAAGTAATTTTATTTAAATAAGGACTCTGTAGATGCTGTTGACAGGGATATTTGTGCAGAACGAGCTTTTGAAATATTGTTGAAATATCTATCAACAGAATGTGTTGGAACATATGACACATGTCAGAGCCAAAGCAACAGTTAATAGGTTTTTGAACCATCTCCCTAAAAATAAAAGGACTGCTGAGGTAGTTTAAGATGTTGAGGTGCACTTAGTTTGAAAAACACGTACATAGTTGAGGTTAGTCAGCAGCTACTTTAAACTGAGAGTGAAGACTCTGTCTGCTTAGACTGCAAATGACCTCCTGAGGTTCCAGCAGATGAAGGAAAGGTCCGGTATACCTCTGAAAGTAGTACTCTGGATGTTAACAGGAGTTGGCATTTCAGGCACTGACCAAAGACGCACTTCCCCCGGCACCGACTGACCATAAATGTGATTTCACAGCAGGTTTAAGCTCCACTCCAGAACAGAACCAGTAATAATATTATTCCTCAGGCACTCTCTTTTTGTCATTGAGAAGGTTCATCCATGGACTGCACGATTCTGTTAATTCGTGCTTTGTAGGATTGATTTTGGTCCAGGAATTAGTGAGGCAACAGAATTACAGCTCTACTGTAATTATAGTGCCACAAGGCAGCGCTTTATTCCTCAAACATTATTCCAAACTTCCACAACTAATTCAGCCAGAACTGCTTAATGTACAGACTTTGTAATCCTAAGAAATGTAAGGTTTCAAATATCCTAGAATGTTTCCTACTCAAAATCAAACCATCAGTTATGTCAGTATCTCTATACTGAATTGTGATTGGTCTTGCATCTACTACTTGCATGCTAAAGCATGATTGTTTTTTTTTTTCATTTTTGCGTCTATTTAATCATAGCTGCCTTTATGCTGCATAGACGATGTTGTGTTGTTTTCTGGTGGTGGCTTTTTGACAAAAATCAACACATATGAGTGTCATGAAATTGCATTTCATTTATGCACAACCAAAACTAAAAAATGTATCTAGCACTTTAACGCTATTCTTTGCTTCAAGCGATGCAAATTTAGCTTTATTTGTGTTAAAGTGTATGTGTTAAAGCCTAGACTGTAAAACATAGTGGAATGCAAAACAAAAAAAGGTGTTTTTGGTGCCAAAGCAAAAAATAACGAGTAGCAAGATAGATTACTTGCGACATGTACGCTGAACACAGGTAAATAATTGAGAAAGCCAGAGGCAAATCACTCCAATCAAGGTGCACTCAGCTATAAAATGCAATATTAGCTATTCTTATATTGTTTGTTATATTGTTTGGCGATTTCTACATCACAGGTTTAATCACACAATAGAAGGGTACTCACATATTTCATTGCTGATCTTCTCGCATGAATTAGTTTGGTTTTACTGTGATGGCTTTCATCATTCTTTTCACAGCTGTGGTACTTCTTGTCAAGACCAGCAGATAAAACCAGATAATATGACAGAATAAATATTATTATTATTCTCTGTCACCCAAATTTCTACGATATTTTGTGAGATCTTCAGATCATTTCTTTCATTTTAAAGTATTTTAATAGAAATTCTTAGTAGTAGATCACAATAAAATAAAGTAAAGTAATGCTTATTTTGTCAGCAGCATAAGTTCAATTTTTTTCTTATATTCAGTTTGTTACTGATATAAATTGAATATCAGATTTGTCAATGTTTATAATAGATATTTGGGTTTATTTGTTGATATTTCTGTATTGACACATGTCAAGTATAGGGATCGATCAATATGTTTTTTTTTTTTTTAGGGTTGATAATAATGAATCATCAAGCACAGTTTCAAAATATCTTTATTATTGCCTCCAAACCTGCAAGTACTGTATGTTCTGCAGCGTCAGGTCCATTTTCCTTAGATACATCATTTTCCTCACAGATCCTGCCAGGAGCCAATGTCTATAAGCATTTTCAGCTGTTGTTATGTGAAGCTTTTTCCTCAAAATTGACCGCACAGATTTGCCAGTAACGCCGCTACGAGTCATCTCAAACATCCTTTTGATGTGAGTCTCACCCGAAACATCAGCTCTCGGAGTTAATTCCAATCTTTGAAGGTGGCGTGCACTTCAAAGAGAGGGGAAAAGAAACAGGAAGTCTTTCTTTACGGGCAGAAAAAAACGGGAAAGGTAATGAAGACCGAGGGTGCAAGCAACACGTCGACTGTTCTACACGTCAGTGTCTGTCAAAAATATAGTTTCAGCATTCTTTGTCGATGTAAATACATTAGGTGGTACTTATTCTCATGCAAGATCATAGACTAGTTTTGTGACAGAAAAGTGGCTGTTCTAAATTCTTCAGTATAGGATCAGTATCAACAAGGCTGATTCATGATTCCCAAGAGTGAGTTTCGCTCGGCTATGAATTTTGATTTGGCAGGTTATTTTGATGTTTTTTGGCCGGAGACGTGCTGAACACAAAGAGCTTTTGGAAGTGTCTGCAGGAGAGAGCCGTGATGGGCACAGGGAGACTCTCACTGCTGTAAGATGTAATATGACATGACACAAGAACAGAATGTGAGTTCTTCTTTCATCACCTGCCTGTGGCCTTCTGTCCAATTAAAGCATGAGGAACATGAAATAGCAACTACACTCAAAAATTATTTAGACATAGATGTAAGATTTATGTATATGAATTACATATAAAATGTCCATCCATTTGGAATATACACTCTTAACCTAAAATAATAAACTCATGATCTGCTAAAAAATCCCCCCCCATCTTTGTTACACTTGTGGTGTTCCCAGTTAAAAATGACCGGGCCACAAATATTGCTCTTACATTTCTCGTTATACTTTATTAATACCAAATATTGGATATTTTTCCCAGTTAGTTTTGTATTTCTTTTGGAACTGATTCGGAGCTTATGCATCTCAGTGTTTGAGTAAATATTTCCAAAATTATCCACAATTTTTTTTTTTTTTTTTTTTTTTTTTTTTTTTTTTAAAAAAAAAAAATTTTTTTTTTTTTTTTTTTTTTTTTTTTTTTTTTTTTTTTTTTTTTTTTTTTTTTTTTTTTTTTTTTTTTTTTTTTTTTTTTTACAAAAACAATAAATCGGTAGAAATACAAAACTTGTGTTAACTAAAAGAAAACTAGTTAACAAAAAGATTGAATCCAAAACTTAATATATAATATAGCTATATGAAATATCAATAATAAGATATCTATAAGAAATTTTAAAAGGCCAGTCAATTTTGACCAGAAACACCAAATTAGGTAAAGGATTTTCAGCACAAGGTTAAATTATTAAATCATATTTTCAGAATGCATTTATCAGACCACTGTAAAATCATCGGCTGAAAAAATAATACTGCTAAAAATATTCAAACATGTTTCAAGGTTTCAAATGTTTGTATTTTTTATTTATTTCTTTGTTTGTTTATTTATTTATTACTTTTTTAAATATTTAATTACAATTATATGTGGACACCTTTTTTAAAGGGCTAGTTCACCCAAAAATGAAAATTAGACTGTGTTTTACTCAGATGAAAGGTTGAATAGTAAAAAGCAGTAAAATAAAAAAGTACAGATGCTATGTGAAACATTTATTATTTACTTAATTGTGAAATAATTAAATAGAGTTAAAGTTAAAGGGTTAGTTCACCCAAAAATGAATATTAGACTGTGTTTTACTCACCCTCGAAGCAACCTAGGTGTATATGACTTTCTTCTTTCAGACGAATCCTGTCGGAGTTATATTAAAAATTGTCCTGGCTATTCCAAGCTCTATCATTGCAGTCAGCGGGTGTTGCAGTTGAACAGTCCACAAGTCGTCAAATAAAGTGTGTGCATCCATAATAAAACGTGCCTCACACGGCACCGGGGAGTGAACAAATGCCTTCTGTAGTGAATCCATGCATTTTTGTAAGAAAAATATCCATATTTCAAATGTAATAAACACTTTTTTCTCACTTCCGTTATCTGTCATAACGCGGAAGACATTCTGGCGGATGACGTAAGACGCGCGGAATTTTGTGATTAGTGACGAACGCGGAAAAAAAACAAAACAAAACGCCGGTCACGAATTAGAAGTACAAACCAAAGATTTGCAAAGAAAAATGTCGGAGGATTCCGATATAAACCAAGAGGAGACTGGTTTTCCTTTGCTAAAGTAAGGAAACTGCTTCCTTTGTTCCCGTTAACAAATCCTATAAACAAACTCGCAAGACTAGCATATCTCAGAGGCACGCGCGTTGCGCATACGTCATACGCCTTCCGCCAGAACGCCTTCCACGTATGACAGATAACGGAAGTGAGAGAAAAGTGTTTATTATGTTTGAAATATGGATATTTTTCTTACAAAAACACATGGATTCACTACAGAAGGCCTTTATTCACCCCCCGGAGCAGTGTGAAGCACGTTTTATTATGGATGCACGCGCTTTATTTGACGACTTGTGGACTGTTCAACTGCAACACCCGCTGACTGCAATGATAGAGCTTGGAATAGCCAGGACAATTTTTTATATAACTCCGACTGGATTCGTCTGAAAGAAGAAAGTCATATACACCTAGGATGCCTCGAGGGTGAGTAAAACACAGTCTAATTTTCATTTTTGGGTGAACTAACCCTTTAACTTTTACTCTATTTAATTGCTTCACAATTAAATAAATAATAAATGTTTCACATAGCATCTGTACTTTTTTATTTTACTGCTTTTTACTATTCAACCTTCCATCTGTCCTTTTCATTTTTCCAATCCAGTCAATCATCCATCTAATTGGTCACTGTCAGTTGCCACAAAACAATTTTTAACAACTTAATAATTATTTATTTGAGCTCTGTTTACACTGACAGCAATTACATTGAAAGTTTGCCAAGTCACTATCTGCACTCGCGCTGTAGTTGCCACATCATATTGCTTTCCATTTGCATAAAGTTGAGCTCTACTTTAACTATGTTGCATCACCGCTGGTTTTTGTCGCTCGTGTTGCAGGGCTGGAAACCACCAGATCTAAATGAAAAGATCTGAGATGTTTGGCCGCTTTTCATTTGGCATGCAGGAGGTTCACATTCTGCCCGTGACAATCAGTGATCATCAGCATGCATTTTCATTGCATAGAAAAAAAGCCAGCATTTTGATTATAACATTTTCTGTTCCATCATAAAAACAATTGCTAGTTCTACGTCACACACGTAGAAAACGAAAATGATCCGCAGACAGTGCAACTTGAATTAACAGACTACATTTTCAGCAGTTTCTTGTTTTTTTTCTTTCTTTTTTTTTGTGAAGCTCTCTACTGCCTTTCGTTTTCAAATGTCAGTTTGAAAAGTTTAGAAAAAGTGTTTCATTTTCAACCTTTAAATACTTAAGTACTTTCACTGCAATATTTCTGGTAGTGTACTTTTGATTGATTATAAATTTTGACATATCTGCACTAAGTACTTTTTACGCCCCTGCATGAATGTGAGCAAGTGTTAAGCAGGCAGAAGGGAGTCCACACCACAGTAATGCATATTAACTTGACGTCCAATGCTCGACTAGTGTTTCTCAGTTGTGCTCCCGGGATCTTCCCCAGCGCCAAACATCTCAGACGTGTCCAACGTTTAACAAACCTGATTAAACATATCGGCTCATTAGTATAGGCTCCATGAGCTGAACCGTGTGCTTCAGATTTGTAGGACAGCTAAAATATGCAGTGCTGGGGGGCTGCTTGGAGCAGAATTGAGAAATGTTCAAAGATTAAATTATCCAAAAAAAAAAAAAAAAGTATTCAATAATAATTTACTCACCATCATCGAATGGGAACAAAAAAGATTTTAGAACTAGAGTGAAAGTGAAGATGTCAGCGATTAACTTTTTAGACTTCCTCATGCAAATCTGTCTTTAGTAGATGTAGGAATATTGCATATGATGAGCAGCAAGAAATAATTTTGATACAGCACCCCCAATCCCTTTCATTGTATGGAAAAGTGCTTTTTGTCTTTCAGTGAATGAAGGCATACATGTTTAGAGTGACCTAAATGGGGTGATATTATATTATTATTTTTATACTATTGTTGTATTTATTAATATTTCTTTTCTATTTTTATTATTATTATTTTTTTTGTTAAAGTTTTTTTTTTATATACATTTCAGTTGATATATTTCATTATTTTGTTTTATTTCAGCTTCATTTGAATTGGTAAAATCTTTATTTGTATTTTTATTTTAGTTAATAACAACAACAACAACACTTATGAATGTATGGAAGCCTGGTTCCAACATGGAACAAAAAGGTAATTGTGACTTTAAATCTTACAATACTGAGAAAAAAGAATTGCAAATTGCAAGATATAAACTCAGAAATGCAAGATGTTAACATGAAAAAAGTCAGGATTTTGAGACCAATTCACCATAACTTTTTTAATTTTTTGATCTGTGGTGGAAAAAACTAACTGAATTGTGGGACGTAAACTTGGAATTGCAAGAAACAAAGTCCAAATCGTGAGAGAAAAAGTATTTGTGAGTGAACTGTCCCTTTAAATCAAATCCCCTGCATATATAAATATTCCAGTCTGGGTTGTCTGGTTTCTGTCTGCAATCAAATGCAAATTTACTTAAAATCATGGAGTGATAGCAGCACCTCTTTGTTTCTGCCTGTAATAATCTCAGCTCTCCGACACTCATCTGAGCTCTTGATGAGGACTGATTTATCATAATGTTATTTAACAGCACATCTCCCCATTGATCGACTGTCATTATATGCTAAACTGTGACCCACTTACCTGAAAAGTAGGGCATCCCTCAGTTTTTGGACACGATGAGGTAAAACTGCATTTAAATCATACACACTAGTAGTTTTATTCTAAAATAATGCACATACTTTCAGCCGGATCTAATAATGCAATAAACTTAATTAAAAAGTTACTGATAAACAAGCAGACTGACAGTGATTTGAAGCATGACATGAGTGATTGCATTCATTGCCAAAAATGTTGACATGTCCAGCAAAGCGACACCACTGAGAAAAGTGCAACTTTATGCAATACATGCATCTATTTTGTGGTCATATTTTAAAAACTATAGCAGCCAGTAATACTAGGGCATCAAATGGTAAGAATGCACACTATGATCAACAATACAGCATAATGGTGTTGTTTGCATGAATGAGGCTTAAGAAGGTAGTTTACATAATCGGATAATATTCTCTCCCTCCGTTAAGTTGGTTTTGAAGGAAGCCGGCTCTCTATCCTGAACTCCAGATACCTTTTGAATCATAAATAGCTGTTTCTGACAATGCACGTGCCCCAACTATCCAACCCCTGGGCAGTTTAACTAGCACAGATGCTTCAGTGGGCAAGACTTCAGGAGCAAGTTTTCTGATCCCTTCTGCCCTCGCTCACCGGCTTCCTTCAACTTTAACAGCTGTAGCAGCATCTTTTAAACACACAGTGGGGATTTAGATCAAAGTCCATTTTATCGCTGTCAAGCAGAGCCGTGTGCTGTCAGTGCGCTGTATGGCCAGTGGACGGGGCGCAGCTTTGAGTTTCTCTCCTCTGCGGTCAGTCAAACGTATCACTTTGACTGGAACTGCCTGGGGAAGAGTGCTGATATCCCCGCTATCTGCGAGACTTTCAGCTCAGCACCACCTGAAGAGCTATTTAAAGACGAAAATCCTCTGATTCTTCTTGGCTGTGCGCAAAAATTTCAGAGGAGGCCTTTGAACTGCGATTCATGTTTTTTCCTGTCTTCTTGCTCGCATCTGGGACTGGCAAGAACTTTAATTTGTGAGGAATTTCTGATAACTATGCCTTAATGAAAGCATGGTAATGAGATGTAAATGAGCAATCCAATTATCAACTGTTTTTCATTTCAATTCTTAAGTGCCCTTGATTGAATTTCTTCCTAACCTAAAAAAACAACTCACCTGATTTTAACACTTTACTAATAAACAACATTCTAATTTACTCTTGCTAGTGTGTTTAGAATGATAATGTACAATGTAGAAATTATTCAGATAGATAGATAGATAGATAGATAGATATTATAAGGTATATAAGTTATTTAATGATAAGGAATTTAGTGGGTCTGGTTCCACAGATGATTTCATTAAAGTTTCTTTTTAGAACTGTTGAGGAAGTACTAAATAAATAATCTTATAATATACTATTTTGTTTATATATTTTTATAAACAATTTCTCTTGGGGGACCTGAAGAAAATCCAAACTTGTCCACCACAATCTTGCCATCTAATAAATACAGTGGGTACGGAAAGTATTCAGACCCCCTTAAATTTTTCACTCTTTGTTATATTGCAGCCATTTGCTAAAATAATTTAAGTTAATTTTTTTTCCTCATTAATGTACACACAGCACCCCATATTGACAGAAAAACACAGAATTGTTGACATTTTTGCAGATTTATTAAAAAAGAAAAACTGAAATATCACAAGTCATCCGTCATGACAAGCATAAGCATGTCAGTTTAAGCATCCTTGCAAAATCTAATTGGTATTGAACATAATCATTTGAATTATTACAAGAATGTTTGTTAACTCTGACTGTATAGTTTGTATGCAATTCTATTATTAGATAATTCTATTCTATAATGTATATCATATGTGACCCTGGACCACAAAATCAGTCATAAGGGTCAATGTTTTGAAAGCTGAATAAATAAGCTGTCCGTTGATGTATGGTTTGTTAGGGTAGGACAATATTTGGCCGAGATACAACTATTTGAAAATCTGGAATCTGAGGGTGCAAAAAAAATCTAAATACTGAGAAAAAAAAAGTTTAAAGTTGTCCAAATAAAGTTCTTAGCAATGCATATTACTAATCAAAAATTCAATTTTAATATATTTACAATGGAAATTTACAAAATATCTTCATGGAACATGATCTTTACTTAATATACTAATGGTTTTTGGCATAAAAGAAAAATCAATCATTTTGACCCATACAATGTATTTTTGGCTATTGCTACAAATATACCCCAGCGACTTAAGACTGCTTTTGTGCTCCAGGGTCACATTTAATATTCTATTGTATACTATTTTCTTTATATATTCCAAAACATTTGTGAGTCATTTTGACTGTTTTAAAGGATTCGGAGTCATTTGTCCATGCGTTGGACTACACTGATTGTGCTGTGTGTTGGTTGTTGTGTGCAAGGCTAACTCATACTTTGCTAAGGTTCTTCATGTAACCATCAATGCCAATAAACTTCTATATTTAAGAGTATACAACATTCTGACATGACTTGTAGGCAAGCATAAGCATATCATTTCAAGAATAACTGCAAAAGCTAATTTGTATTGAACATAATAATTTGAATTATTACGATAATAGTTAAGCTCACAGTACAGTTTAGTTTGCATGCATTTTGTACAATCAGTCAAGAACAACAATGAAGCTAGCTACTAATTTAGCCCATTTTATGACCTGACAGGCATGTGGACAAAAACTACATTTCCCATAATTCCCTGTGCCAGCCAAGAACGGTAAAACACGCAGATGAAGCTTCAGTTACATATGCACTTTTTTTTCCCCATCATTTCACTAGCTTTTTGACAAGAAGTATAAAAAGATAAACATATATGAAACTGTCCAAAATGGCAATTTTTTTCCAGCCAAATATGACTTCTGAACTCATAAGTAGAAACTTCCCAGTAGGAGCTCTTGAAGGGTTGCCAGTCCTGTGCTAAGTGAAAACTGCACATATACACCGCTGATATCTCTTGCTAGTAATTGGGAATACATTGACACTGTGCAGTGAAAATATCCAAGTGAGATATGTCACATTTCAAAATGAAGTCAAGAATCTGAAGCATCTATGAGATGCTAATTGCCTGTAAAGAGAAAGGAAGACATCAACCACGCATAACAAGCTAACACGGCAAGAGGAGCCAGTTTGCTAACAACTGTATAATGAAAAAAATCCAATATTTTACCACAGAAGCTTGAAAACCATGTCCATTCTGTATTTCCAAGGTGACTTTATTTTCAAATACTTTGTTCATTACATTCATCATGTCAGTAACCAAGCATTATAAATGATTACAGTTAAACTGAGGTACTCGTCAGCCTTTTAAAACCATCCTTGAAAGATTAAATGCACCATTATTCGCCCGTCTGGAACATTTTGAAAGTGCGAGCTAAGTGGAGCAGCTTGTGATATACTCACTGAACATTTAGGAAGTGTGTTTTGAGACTAGCTTTAGAGCGCTACCAAGGGATTGTGGCAATGAAACCAAAATAAGGTGGGCAATTATGTACTTTCAGAACAAAAAGACCACACTGACTTCAACAAAAAACAACAGGGGTGGCATATTGTTGTTCTCGCTTTAGCGCTGTTGAGTTTTATTTGATCTGAGTCAAGTATAAACGGCTCTCAGCTCTTCTGATTATAGAGATGTTGAAGAATGAGTCTGCGACACGTCTCGCGTTGCCTTTCAAAAACACTCAAGGGTGTTCGCTGCTATGACAGCTCAGTGTTGCTATTGAAAGTAAATAAAGATCCTGTATTTGCTCAGAGATTCACTGAGTCAAACAATCTGTCTAATCTAAAGCAGCAAGGACTTTTGTGAAGAAAGAGTTTATTGGTAACTGTTATTCTGAATCCCACCCAGGTAAACGTTTGCTGCAGATCTTCCAGGGTGTTCATAGGTATATTTTATGAAGTGAATCATTAATGCCTTTTATTGAAACATCTGTATTATCTCTCTGCAAACTCTAATTAGGCAAAGCTGAGCTGAGTAAACCAAAATGAGATTCCAGGTATTAGAACAGTAATCTCTCAAACCGCCAAGTTTTCTCTTTTCGCATGATGCTATTAAAATGTGAATTGTGAGTGGGTGGACTAAATCTGGGCTGGCTTGCCATTTTAAAAGTATATAATGTATTCCATTGCTTAACCTTATGAGGCCTACTGCATCATATCTGATGCATACATTTCTAAGGCCTCTAAATTATCAACATGATCAAAACTTTGCTGAAAAACCTGTTGTACACAATCTGCTACATGCCTTCTATCATTTGATTGATAGTTTGTACTTTTTTAGCAAGTAGCAACCTTTACGTTGAGGATCATGGGTCTTTTTGCAGTGAAATCAAATTTTTATTGTAAACAATCACTTTTATATAGTAATATTTTAAGATGAAGACTTGATGAACACTTTTTTTTTTTTAAATGCGTTATTTGTGTTAGCTGTTTTGACCCTACGTACAATAAAAACGATTATTGATTGATTACTGTCTACAGACTATTGATATAAAATTAAGCATTTAAATATCATCTGACTATGACATATTATTGAGAGATATAGAGTGACAACTGATATTTGTATGCATTTCGCATAAGCATGCATAAGTGGTCTGCTATACTCTTATAAAGCGCTCACTGATTTTCATTACAAGCTATCAGAATTTCTTATTACTTTTCGACCGTCAACATCTGCACCAAATTGCATATTTTTGCTCAGTTGTGCCTCTGAAAAAAACTGAGGTGTTTTATTATTTCTTTTCCCTCTTCAAGCTCCATTCCCAATATAGTTCTATATGTGTTTGTGTTTTTCTGACAAGTATTTCATGTGTCGTGAGTTAGTTGAAGCTGTAGCTCCGATTTTAAAATAATGGCATGCATTTTATATACTGTATATAACCTGAACAGCCAGATGCATTTACACTTGGCCGAGTTGCATCTCAAACCACCTCTTTCATGACCAGATTGAGACTGTCTTGAATACATTTAGACTTAGTCATTTAATGATTGGATAGCTGATCAGTAAAAGTGTAAATATGCCCACTGATGTCTCATTATGTCCATAACCAATGACACATAAAGAAATGTAAAGTTACCAGGTTTTTCTAATGCCTAAATAATTGCGGCTTTGTGCAAGTCTATAGTTCTGCTGTAAAGTATCTGGATGCAGTACAGTATAATTCATCATCATAGACGTGGATATCTTTAAATATATACCCATATTAGTTTTCTATGAACCACAGAGCATCTGAACATAATAAAACCAGCAAATTATGCACTGCATTCAGTGCCTTTACAGTATCTGTAATGAATTACAGTATGTGAATATGGCCTGTGTGTCTTATAATACCCGCTGCTCTTTTAACATGACCTGGTCATTGACCATTATGTCTCTCACGTACAAGTACAGGCAAAGATTTCTCTCCGTGTTCTGACACTTACAGCATAGATTAACATTCAATTCTATTCAGTTTCACTGTCAAGTGCAGAGTACATGTACAAGGCCAATGAAATTGCTTACAGTTAGCACTAAAGTGCAGGTAGCATTGTATTATTAAAATAATATTGCTTAAAAATGCTGTCGGCAGCAAAATAGCGTTTGGAACAGACCTGCATCCCCTAAAGACTTAAGTTAACCAATTCCACACTAGCAAGAGTGCTGTTGTTTTGAATATCACAGTGTTTGTGAGGGTAATGCCACTTTTTTATTACACATTTGACTGATTAGTGAACCATGGAATTCAGTAAATGAACATAACGGTAAATTTCCAGATGGATTGTTTTGTAATTTGCATTTTTTCTTCTAAAAGTGGAAGTTAAGATAATATTCAAGTAAAAACAAGTTGAAAAAGTTACATTTCCCTCAAAATTGTCCAGATAGTTTGTATATTTCTTCTCCACCAAGTTGTCAAGTTTTTGTTGAAACTCGATCTCATTTGAGTTTAAGTATTGTGTGTGAATTTGTACAAAGTGACTTGTGTGAAAACAGAAAAAAAAGTATGATTTGTTGTTAAAACGTCAACATGAAGGTCAACCCCTAAATGTAACCTTTTGGGACCATAGTGACGTTTTACCTAATTCTTAACATTTTCTTATGTGACAGATTGTACAACTTCATAACAGATCGCCCAAAATGTATGGATCATCCAAAATATATGGACGTCATCATGAAAGTCCACTCCTAAATTCAACTTTCAGGGACGTTTTACCTACAAATCATAAGTTTTCGTAAGAGTCCATTTGTGCAAATTCCTAGCAGATCGACCATTAAGTATGAATTTACACTTGAAAGTACTGCTCAGCCAATTAAATATGAGGAGCAACTAAAACTTATTATTGTATAAATGGAAATGCAAACTGTCATTTATAAGTCTTTCAGTTGTTTTGTTTCTGATTTGTTTTAAGTTGTATATTTTATTTACTGTTAAAAACCCATAAAATCCCATTACCTCTTTAAAGTGTGTACATTATGATAGAGTTGGGCTTGAAGCATAACAAATGGTGTTGTCGGAATAACAGTAGGTCAAAATTCATCGTAAATAAAGAGAGCAGTTTTGCTTTTGAATCGGTGACAGCTTTAAAAGTAATAGCTGTGTTTGTTTACATTACCATTTTTCTTCTCACATGTGTTTATTTTCAATTCTTTCCTAATCATAATTTCATTACTCTTGTCAGCTAGAACATAAAGCTGTTTGGGTTGCTTCCGGGATATATAAAGAATGTCACGTAAATTGAAAGTAATGCACAGCACTGTTGGAAAGCCGTTTATCGATGTGCAGATTTGTCATTCGAATGCTGAATGCTAATATAAGAGGCAGGACAAAGGCATTATCGTTTTCCTAGAAGATTAAAGCAGTGTCTCTTCAGAAAGTGGGCCACAGGCTCTCCAAGAGAGCATTATCGATCTCCAGAGTTGAGCTCGGCTGGTTCCTCCGTTCAGCTGAGGAGGCTCATCACAGGCTCATTCTTACCAGGTCTTCTGTCGCCTTGATGCTGGGTGCACAGGGATAGAGAGTCGGTAAAAAGCCCCGTATTTACACTGTAAAAAGTAATGAGTTGAACTTACTTGGAAAACCTGTGGAAACTGATTGCCTCAAATTCAGCATCAGCAGCATTTGCCTGAAAGAGCAGGCAGCGAAGAGATGAGCCGGAATGGGATTGGATTATTTCAGAAGCATTTTTATGGCACAGAAATTGAATTTGCCTTGCCCAAGAGCTCATGAGACATTAGACGCAGGCAGTCATCAGCTGAATATTATTATGAGTTTAGAACAGAGACGGCTAATGGGAAGCTAGTGGCTGCCAAAGGAAGAGCCCAAAACTGCGCATAGCCAATTATCTCATTAAACTAGCCTGCTTATTAAAGCAGTATACGGGCGAAACCATGTGTGCTGGTGCTGTCTGCATTACACCTGATCACCTCTGTGCTTTCTGGATTTAGATCTGGGACTGGCTCCAAAGCTTCTTGTTTGTTCCTGCAAATATGTAACGCAGGACATCTCGTTCCAGATGGATTTTCTCTAGTATAACAAGTCCTGATTCCATTCAATTACATACAGCAGACAAAAGATGGATCTGATACATGATTGAGATCAAGTCTAAGATTATAGATGTAGACCAGAGGGTCAAGATTCGACTGGTTTGTCCCTGCTGAAAGATCCTGGAACTACATAATTATGTGGGCTAAACATTGATAGACATTCAACATTAGCCATGTATATTCGGAATAAATTCTGAATATTTTTTTTTCTTAAAGGGGTCCTATTATGCTTTTTCACTTGTTTAATTTTAGTCAGTGTGTAGTGTGTATGTTTGGGCATAAAAAAGATCTAGAAAGTTTCAAATCTCAAAGTCCACTCCAAAGGGAAATATTTAGTTTTTTAAAAATCCATTTTCAAGAACTACAAGAATGGCTCGTTTGGACTACAGCGTTTGTTTTCCGCTCATTGGAATATCATTACAAATAATTCCCGCCTACAGAAATTCAAATGGTTGGGGGGTGGGGAGGGGCGAGGTTGTGGTTAGAACGCTTGGTTGAGTGAGTGCATCAGACGAGACGACGAAGAAGAAGTGCTGCTGCAGAGTTAGTGCATCAGAGAAAACCAAGAAGAAGAGCTGCTGTGCTGTAGCGTAAAATTTTCGGCATGTCTAGAACAATTCTTACAAGTACAACACGACATAGCTGGGCGCCGCGGACAGACGCCGAACATTGCCGCCGGTGTGCCTACACTCATAGAAAATAATGTATTTGAATTTTAAAGATGTGGCGCGACGCGACACTGGGCTTCTGGTCCAGTGTGCGACCACCTGAAACGCTCTTTTTTTCACCTCCGTGCCCAAACGTCTTTGTTTGGGCTTCCGAAAGCGGATGATGGCAGGAAACAGTGGTTGCAATTTATTTTTTAACTCTGTCCCTGAGCATTATAACCCCAATTTGCTATTGTGGGCTGCTGCATCAAATTGATCAAAAGTGACAGTAAAGACAATTATAAAATGACAAAAGATTTCTATTTCACATAAATCTGGTTGTTTTCGTCAAAGAATCCTGAAAAAATATATATAATTTATAATAATAAAAGTTTCTTGACATTGCTGAAAAATCAGCTTTGCCATTACAGGAATAAATTACGTTTTAAATTTAGAAAAAGAAAACAGTTATTTTAAATGGCAATAATCTTATAATCTTTCACAATATTACTGTTTTTACTGTATTTTTCTTCAAATAAATGCACCCTATAGGTGAGCATAATAGGC
>NW_015645558.1:313368-325181 GCF_001515625.1 Sinocyclocheilus rhinocerous
AGGCTTATATATATATATATATCAGATGAAGATGAAAGCTATGAAAGTGTGTTCATTTTAACAAGTTTATTTTTGTTAAACTTTTATTATTTATTTATTACTGTTTAAGTTTAATTTATTTTTATATCAGTTTTGGTTTTAGTTCAGTTTTAGTTTTTATTTATTTACAGTTTGTAATTTTAGTGCTTCAACTTCAACTTATTTCATTTAGTTGCCAAGCCAACTTTTTTTTATTATTTTAAATTTTTTCACCTAATATTTTATATTTTTATTTCAGCTTTATTTCAAGTAACACAATGTTTCATAGTTTTAGTTCATAATAACCCTGATGGCAAAAAAATCTATAAATATATATAAATCTTCAAGGTATACATTATGTAATCATATTAGACATAATATCTATACACAAATGAATCAGGTTAGAATATACAACAATGCATAAAAACTTTTAATTGTGAGAATAGCTTTTGCATCATTTGCTGCAGAGGCCAATTGCTTTGATATTTTGTTATCCAATGCTTTAATATTCAGACATTTTAAATGTGACTTAAGTGTGCAAATACTTCAGGCCACTTTATGCAATTTACAATGTGGAACATTTATATATATCTTTCATTTCATAGCCCTGGCAGCATTAGCAATGAAGCATCAAAGTGTCTTTTGATTATGGTTAAGATCAGAAAGGAAATGTAGGTCATTTATAATAACTGCAAACCCATAGTTTTGCTTTTGGGTCTTTTTTGGTCTAAATGGAGCATTAGCAGACGTTCCTCGGCTCCTGCATGGCAGGTTAAGCAGATGCCTGCTTCTCTAGATGAAGTGTGACAGAACCTGAGCGAAAGGTAGGAGCTGATTTGATCTGAGGCTTCATGAGACTCTTGGGGGCTGAATCTACTCTGCCAATTCCAGTAACAGGCCTCCCGTATGACCACTATCACAGATGTGCCAGGGTCCACAGGGTATCATGGGTAATTGTAAGTGAAATAGAGCAAGCTGGCTTCATGATGGAGTAGCCCTTGACTCCACCGTGTGTGAGATAGCGTTAAGAGATGGAACGCTGAAGGAGGAAAGGAACAATTCTCTTTCGGTCACTTTTGACCGGAGAATTTTACATTTTGAATTTTTAAACATAAAAAAAATAGTCACACTCATGGTCTTCGGTCAAAAATGACCGACCATTGGAAATGAATGGGAAATGCGAAAATACAGAACATTCTTGTGTGTACAATCTTCAAATCCCCCACGAAAAGAATTGCACAGCAATGAAGGGGTGAAACTCTAAAACATCTAGAGTGCAAAATCTAAACATGTAAATACATATAAAAACAGATACATCCACTCACACACACTTACTTGCACACACATGGTTATGGCTATAACCATATAGCCAAAATGAGTCAGAAGACTGAAATAAGAGGTTAAAATCAGATCAGACACAGAAGGATTAAGCTCTGATAAGCATTCCTGTTCATTTGTGTTACATTTTTATAGAATTTTAATGTTTTGTGTAACAAAATGCTTTCTGTGTTCCGGTTTGAATGTACAGTAGTTAATCTGAAATACCGCATTAATTGAAAAATAATTGTAAAAAATTAGAATTTTTATTTTTTTACTTTTTTCAATGGGACAAATTGATCATAATTATTGCATACATATTAATTACCATAAAATTATCAAAATACAATAATAATATTATTGAACAAAAATATGTTAGATTGATTTTACTGAAGAAAAAAAAAGTTAAATTTCAGGTGTTCGGTCACTTTTGATTTGACTTTTGATGAGTGTGACTCCCAAATGAGGAGCGCACAAGGGTTAAGTTATCAAAGTTGACAGGTATGTGGGACAACAGTCCAAAACATGTGTCATTTGTGGTCCGTCTCAAACTCATATTTATATATATATATATGATTTTTAGGTAGAAAGGGTGACAGCACACCGCATTAAAAGAAATGACATAAGCGGTTTTCATAACCGCTGGCCAAATTCAAAAACGAAACAAATTAAATCATCTTTCAGAGTAAGGGGGGCCCCTGGTGTTTTGGGGGCCCTACGCAGCTTGCGTACTTTGCGTATAGGGAGAATCGGCTCTGCAACACAATTAATTACTGTGAGAAACATTCATCAATCTAAAGATTTTCAAATTATATATTTTTCACGAAAAGATTTCCATTTCAAATAAATGTTGTCATTTTAAACTGTTTATTCAACAGAATCCTGACAGACAGACAGACAGACAGATAGATAGATAGACAGATAGATAGATAGATATAATTAAGCTGCTAAGCTGATTAGTGTATATTTCATATATAAAATAATTGTTCCAAACCTGTATGAGCTTTTTTCCCCCCTGAACTACTAGTTATATCAGCGCTAACCGACTTTGACAAGAATACAAATTCATGCTGGTTTAAACTAGTTATTTCAATGGGGAATGCACATAAAATACATGCACATAGTTACCCTTCTGACTTTAATAATTACACAGAATCATAATTTCCTTGCTTTCATTATGGCATGGGCTAAAATTCCCCCTTTTGTTTCCCGCTCCTAATGGATGCATTTATCAAACCTTGTCTTTTGCCACATGGTGTCACCTAGCCTTCAGAGTCAAGGACCACTCAGAGTCGACCGGGGTCCTGAACACAATGGGTAATGTAGTTATGGGTCGGTGTGCGGGCAAAGCCACCTACCTACCTTCCCCAAATAAAGTCAGGCTGCAATTTGTCCAAAGTGGCAAGGGATACGGTAAAGCACTGAAGCAGTTATCTGCACAAAACACATTTACCCACAACTATCCTCTTTTATGTTTAATTACCCCCAAAAAAAATTTTACCTCACAAAAACAAACACTTACTGGTACAGGCATGCATGGAAAGGAATTTGTCATGAACATCTGCAAAACTCTGAGACATGATAATGTAAGTAAAATAAAATGTAAAATGCTTTCTTACGAGGTCAACAAATTCACAACAGTTACTCAGAGTCACAAACACGCCATGTATTAGAATGTCCTTAAACAAGCTTTATTCAAGGACAAAATGGAGATAAATGGACTACCATTGACATTTGGTGTGAAACGCACACACACAGTCATGTAGGATCGGTGTGGTGTTTTAAGGTGTCAAACACACTGTCATTGGCAGAGCGAGAGAGCGAAGGGAAGCTCTCCCTAAGGGAATCACATCCTGTCTGCGTGTCACACCAAACTGCTGTTCAACCACCTGTACTTTGCAAGCAGGAGGAGAAAAAAAATGTCTAAAGAAAATCTAATTTCTGCTACTTGAAGATGCTGTTTGATGGATTAATGGTCAAACACAATTTATATTTAACAGAAAAGTTTCAACGTTTCAAAAGATCGCAAAAGTACTAATGTCATGTTTACATTCTGTGTCCTGTTACTGCTCACCTTACTTATTAAAGTCGCATTCATAAGTTTAGGTATGATTTTTACAATATTTGAAAGAAGTCTCTTATGGTCACCAAAATATAGTAAAAACAATAATATTGTGAAATATTGCTACAATTTAAAATATAAATTTTATATTATTATTATTATATATTATTTCTTTTATATTTTAAAATGTCATTTATTCATGGGACACAAAGCTGAATTTTCAGCATCATCACTCCAATCTTCAGTGTCACACGATCCTGCAGAAATCATTCGAATATGCTGATTTGCTGCTCAAGAAACATTATTAAAGTTGAAACAGTTTTGCTGCTTGATATTTTGGTGGAAATTGTGACAATCTTTTTCCAGGATTCTTTGATGAGTAGAAAGTTCAAAGAACGGCATTTATTTAAAACAGAAATCTTTCGAAACATTATACATTATAAATGTCAGTGTGACTTTTTATTAATTGAATGCATCTGTGTAAAGTTATCAATTTATTAATTTCCAAAGCAACTTATTGCAGGCACATTTGCAGTGAATTTGCAACATCCAAAGAAGAAAGTCATACAGATGTGCAACGACATTGGGGTGATTAAATGATCGCATTTTTTCTCATTTTGAGCGAACTATTCTTCTAACTACTATGCCACAACACAAATCCTTCCACATCACCATGTTATCATCCTAGAAGTCAGACGATTCTTCCTGCACAATCAACACTTTCCTGAAGAGGAGAAGCGGTAGGCCTACATCAATTTTCCAGGGCCTGCGGCAGCTGTGGTATGAACAAGCACTTTTGTAATACAGCACCAGTGATGGGGAATATTCCCGTTCCAGAATCTGGCATGACAACAAACAAGCAGAGCAGAGGGAAAACCTCTAACTGTTTCCCAAGTGATGTCTAACGGAGGTTTGTGGATAATCAGAGTGCACATGTAAATGACCAGGTTTGGGAAGAGTGGTATCCTCAGGCTATGACTCCGTCAGGCATCATAAACAGCAAATGACTGACAAAAACTCAACATTATACCCATTATACACATTTCACTTGTTGTTTATCTGCTTGGTTTCAATTTTTTTTTGTTTTAATGAACATAAACTATGAGTATCAATAGATTAAAATAATTAACTGTACATGAATTAATTAACAGCTGCATTTTAATTAAATTATTTTCATATGATTTATTTTAAATAACTTTAATCATCTTACAGCCCAGTAGGAGGCTCTCTTCTTTAAATAATTTGAATAATTAAAACTTTACCTACTGGAAGCTATTTAACCCCATGTTCTGTTGACATTGACACTTGTGTTTTTATGTTTGGAGTCTTAGAGACCTCAATGCTGCATTTTCAAAACATCCATCCATCCTTTCTTCCTTCCTTTAACCCTCTTTTATATTCTAGCAGACATGCATTTTCCCCCTATATGACTCAAATGCCTGACAGAAAACCTCAAAAGCTGACCCATAGTGCACTTTCTTGATCTTATTGTGAACAATTAAATGTAATAACTTGAAAGATTTTCTTTTCAGATGATGTCATGAAGCTAGTTTACTTTTAACCCCTTCTCTTACACTCCATATTAACACCCACTTCAAGTCCCATCCTACATTTTTCCTCATTGAACATCCTGTTTACCTCAACCAAAAAAAAAGTCCAGGCTAGACTTTTTTTGAGGCTAGACTTTTTTTTTTTAATCTAACCAATAACATATGGGAGAAGTATTGGGAAACCTGTTCGAAAACAGTTCTTTTTCCAATTCCGGTTGGTGGCGTGAATGGCGCAGAAACCACACACTTCAGATTTTATTTTTACATATTTTTGTGTAATCAGTAGGAATAATTTTTTTGTATCATTTTGTTCATATGTGCACTAAACACATAGGCATTCTCATGAGTATGTTCCGCTGTGCATTAAAGAATCCTAAATTATACAAGAGTAAGTAATTGTGTCCAGGCCAGGCCATAAATACACCAGATTGACCCTGTAATTAACCTCGCCATGTGTTCTGTCTTAGCATAATAATTCGTGCAGCTGTGAGGGCATTACCATTCATGTTTTCTCTGAAACAAATAGCCCAAAGCCTTTCAATGTCAAGGCAATATGTTTCAATAGTCTTGCAGGCCCTTACCAAGCCAGTTCCTTTGGGTACGACTCCATTTACAATGGATCGTGTCTCTTTTTAATACTATTAAAATATAAATGAATGTCCATGCGTTTATGATTTTGTTATCAGCCTCTGCTGTTGCTCGGGTAACCAAGGTGTTGATTGTGGCACCTGCTTTCTGAATATTATTGTAATGCTCAAAATATTCTGGCATGCTTTCCTCACGCTCACAGAATCTAAAGTAAGACCGGTCTCAGGCATTAGACACACTGTGTGATTGAGGGTAAGGTTTTAACCAATCAGAAATGGTTGGAAAATTTCATTTCTGCATCCAGATTTTCCCTTCAGAGAAATAGCGGCGGATGATCCAAACAACTCCTACGGCAGACCCCAAAACTGGAATATCACAACAGAACAGCCCCAGTCAAATAATCTATATCGCCACAGCACCGGCAGGGCCATATTCTGTGCCACGGACAGCCGCGGGTATCCAGCCTCTCTCTCCAACCAATCTAGGAGGATGAATGAAAGGGGCAACAGTCCTTAATTACGAGCGCAGATCCATTTTTACAAGGACATGAAACAGAACTGCTGGAGAGCCTGGGGTGTGAGACCACACAGCTGTGAAAATCAAGATTTTTGTTGGAGAAAATTAAGAAGTCTTGGCCTAAGGGTTCCCTCAATTTCAAGTCAAATTGTTGAGTTCGATCACTTACTCCAAGAACTCGAGAACCTAGTTAGAAATTGATTTGGACCACTTATCACCATGAATGAAAAATAATTCACAAAAGCTCCATGAAGAACTGGACTTTAGGCAGAGCACACGGTTGTGTTGTGTTTGAAAGGTTTATGAAACTATCAAAAGTTGGCCATCACAAGTTTACTACTACATATACACTACTGTTCATATGTTTGGTGTCTTTTACTTTATTTGAAATAAGTTAATACTTTGATTCAGCAAGGATGCATTAAATTGATCAAAAGTGACAGTAAAGACATTTATAATGTTAACAACTTTCTATTCATCAAAGAATCCTGAAAAATTGTGCCATTGTTTCCACAAGAATATTAAGCAGCACAACTGTTTTCAGCATTGATAACAATCATTAGAAATGTTTTTTTGAGCAGCAAATCAACATATTAGAATTATTTCTGAAGGATCATGTGACACTGAAGACTGGAGTAAAGATGCTTAAAATGTAGCTTTGCGTCACAGGAATATATTACATTTTAAAATATGTTCAAATAGAAAACATTTATTTTAAATGGTAATAGTATTTCACTATATTACTGTTTTACTGTCTTTTAACAGTTAAATAACATTATAAAAAAAATATACAGATCCCAAAATTGTTGAATAGCAGTGTAAATTTAATCAGGATCTATCTGAAACTTTTTTTGCTGATATTGTTGTCCCCTTGAAAAAGAGGGGAGAAGATTAAACACGCAAAAGTTTTGTGTACAATCTCCTCTTTGTAACACAACAGACAATAAAGAACCTTTCAAACAGCATTGGCATCCTTTCATAAATGTACACATATTGCAACAGTTTGGGACATACTATTAAAGGCAGAGTAAGGGATTTCTGGTAGCCAATGTTGATATTTGAAATTCATTTGTAATCAAAGATACACAAATTAATTAACTGGTATGTTGAGGCATTTTACAGTTATGTAAATAAGCTTCGTTTTTTTAAAACAGTGTATATAAACTAGTACAAAACAATTCAAAACCTGTAAATACTTAATTTCAAGTAATTATCTTTATCTGAAAATCATGTATATTCGATTTTCTTTATAATTACCTTCTTAATATTCACATTCTACCAGTGAGTCAAACAATCAACATTAAATAAACCGATTTAAACATCAAATATTTAACATATATGACAAATATGTATACATAGGCCTACACTAAATGCTCTCAACATGTGGGCCTCGCGCCATTAATGCTCAAGAATGGAGCTCTGAGCTCAATAATCTCTGAAATAGTTGGGCGTTTATACGTCACGAACAACACTTACTGTAATCAACATAATCACATCTACATCCTCTTAAACATCATAGAACACTATTTCACACGTATTAACAGATAATTAACCTTTACCTGAAACACACAAAACTGCATGAGGTTCCCCACCGCAAACTTGATGTAGCATACACAAAAACCCCGCGAGTTCTCCACCTAGTGTTCAACAAGACACAATTAATCGATCGCAAACCTTGTGCCAAACTAATTAATCACCGATAACCCAATTAATGATCACCGATCCCAAATTAATGGAACAATTGACAAGTTTTCATTTTATATTAAAAAAATGGTGTAAATGTAATAGATCTAGAGAAACCTAGGGTTATGTGCATACTTCAGGGACACAGTGGTTTGGTTCATGGATTATGCATACTTCAGGGAAACAGTGGTTTGGTTCATGGATTATACATTGTGGGAACCAGTTCCCATCCCTGCGCCACTACACCATTTCACACTAGACTCCAAACTAAGACTGGGATGTCAAATCCACTTACGGTATGATTTTTGTTTGCACACAGCGATTTGTGACATTCACGGGAGTCAGGGTTGATCCACTCACCAGGAGACGCCCAGTTGTGAGCAAGAGAGAGAGAGAAACTTTGGATAACCTCAATTTCCCTCCATATGGCTGTTCAAACATCCCCCCTGGCGGTATAAGAAAAATATGATGACTTGTGCTTCAAAGTCGCCATAGAGGACTGATTGATAAGGAAAAAACGAAAAGTAAAGCTCTTTGACTCTGAGGCCCCCCATTGACCAAGGCAATATTCTAAGGCTCCCTCTGATATTTCCTCTGATACAACTGCTGTAATGATGACAAAGCTGCTTGTGTTATGACTTTTATGACCAGAAGCAGTGACAATAGATTAAAATAAATAACCATGGTTTAAAAAGTTTACAGCTAGATTGTATCAAGGTTTTTTTTTATTTTTTTTTTATTTTATTTTTTTTTTACATTTTATTATTTAGCTTAATTTAGTATTTTGAAATATTAATAATTGTATACTATAATAGCCTATATTAATTATTATAATGCTCGGACCTAATCACAAACTGGCAAATTATTTAAGGTGTATAATTTATTTGAATGTTAGCTTCAATATGTCATTAACTTTTCAGATATTTGACTGTTGTTCATTTTAAATAAGTTTATAAAAACCCCTGGAGTCCCCAGACAGAACACGAGGGTTAAAAAAAAAACTTCCAAATAGGTTTTAAACAAGGTAAATCGTGTCACTGTTAACAGATTAAAACAGTTGTCACAATATTCTAATCATCCCTGTTCATCAGAGTGCGAGTTGTGCGTCTTTGCGCGTCCTGACGCACTGTGTTGTGCTGCGCACGGCGCCATCAGATCCGCTCAGAAAGCAAATGCGCCCGGTCTGGACTGCCAGGAGGACTTTCAGCAGAGCAGAAACACAGTCGAATCTGTTCATCATCGAGGATTGTCTACATAACATACACAAGTTCTACAAGCATGAATGAGAAACAGAGGATTATAATGTAATGAGGGGTGATTTTGCGATGCTTTACGAGGCACAACTGCGGGAGGCTAGAGAATCATCGGCTTGACAGTGAACAGATTTCCACGAGATTCCCACGGAGCTCTTGTGAGCGAGATGAACAACCCGCTGGTGTGATCGTGCACATGGAAAGCGCGATCCACGGCGCATGAACGCACGCACGGAGAGATCCGTGTATTCTCTGCGCTTTGGACACTTTGGACACCTTTCTTACCGGATATTCTTAGAAACCTTCGTCTGCAGATACGTTTTCATATTTAACTTATCTGTTTGTATTTTGCGTTATTTATTTATTTCCAGCGAAACACTAACAGACAAATTATGTTGAACTAAAGGGATTTTTCAAGCCCCTCATACTATAGGTGAGTTTGCATCTAATGTTTGGTGCATCTTAAAAAAAAAAAAAAACGCCAGAATAACTTTTTTTCTGTTTAGGTTACACAGAAAAGCTCTTGATAAGAGGTGCCTTGCACCTGTTTAAGTCCATGCATGTGCTGCAGAATTTTAGGAGGAGAGTCTGTTTATTAGATTTCAATGGGCTTTTTTTAAAATCAGATTCTGATTTACGTGATAGCAGTTTAATGTTTAGGATTATCTGTGGAGAAAACAGGCAAGTCATGTGGTGATGTTTGAGTTCTGCTTATGTGGTTACTATAATTTATGCATATGCGTATTTGTGCTTTTGTGATGTGCTAAAATATGCATCAACTTTCAGAGACTTTTGGACAGTGCATTATAAAAAAACTCGTTATTTTTGGCAGTTTCATCTAGGCGTAGCCATGTTGGTTTATTTAAGTGAACGAGCCAGAATAACTTTTCCATTTAAGTTACACAGAAAAGCTTTTAAATGATGCGTTGCGTCCACCTGTTTTAGCCCATGCGCATGCATGTGCTGCAGAATTTGGGAGGGGAGCCTGTTTATTATGTTTCAGTGGGTATATGTTTTATTCATATTCTGATTCTCAAAGTAGGCCTATCCTTAACATAATGAGTTTTGTATGTTTACAGCAAGATTGTCTGTGCCCAATGCACACACATTCGCTTATACAGACTCTTACGGGGTTCTCTGAGTTTTTGCCATGCATTTAAATAATTCATTCATGCATGCGGAGTATGTGCTAAAATATGCACACAACTGACTTCTGGACAGTGGACCAGTATGATAAAGCCGTCTATTTTTGTCGCTGGGGCGCGGATACATGTGCGCTATCTATCTATCTATCTATTTGTCTGTTTTTTTTCAGTGTCACTGCACGGACAGCTTTCTCGGTATCCATCCATCCTTCTTTTGAGCTATATAGGATGCAGCAGGAATGATCCCGGTCCAGCGCGTTAAAGCTCAGCCTCAGCTGTGGCACGTGAGCGCCGAAGCTCCTCCGTGGCTCTGGATGGTCCCGAACACCTCCGGACTGTGTAGGGTGGGTTCTGTTCCTCCCGTGCTCATCTCCTCTCGCCCTCCTCCGGTGATTCAGACGGTCTCGGGATGGCAGATGTCCTGCGATCCGTTTGTGCCTGTGATGCGCGCTGCCGCCGCGGAACCCGCGACCATCAGTCAGTTCAGTCTGCCCAGTGTTCAGGTAACAGGGCTTGAAATAAAAAGCCTCGCTTTCTCTACTGAACATTTTATAATAGATTGAGTTGATAAATATATAATAGTAACACTAATGAATATGAAAATACAGATAGCAATATATAGAATATAGACTGGAAGTTCAGTCCCCCATGTTTTTGGAGACAGTCATTAATTTTCAAAGACCCATGCCTTCTATTATTAATCGGAATCAAAATTTCAGAATTGATGTGGATGTTTGAAATGGTGTGCCAATATGACAATATGAAAGTGTATGTATAATAAATCACATGCATCAGAAACATTTGCTTCTATCAAATCAAATGAAAAACGAACTCATAGGGGCTTCTTTTCACTATGACTTTGTTGAAAAGATTTGTCTTAAAGGTTTTTGACTTTTACTCTGTTGCTGCAGGGTTAGGCTTTAGGGCCTCTACGGAGTTACATAATGCCAATAAAATGCTTTAAAATTGTCCTTAAGGATGAGATTGCGTCCATAATATACTTTATGACTTTAATTTAAGTTCTGGCTGCAAATGTCCTGAAAAGTAATGAATTATTACTGGAGATTTTACCTGAACGTAATGTTTAGATACAACTTATTACACAATACCCTGTTGATTATTTGTATAAGTGAATGTCAGTACTAAAATGCTAACGAACAAATATTGCATGATCTCTCATTAAAGGCATTAAGATACCATCTAGATGCATTAAACACCCCAAGCACCATTTTCTTTTTGGTGTTGATGCGATGACGTGTGATTTCATATTGAAACAGGAATCTGGGGTAAAAACTGAAGGGCTCATGCTTTTTCTTAAAGGGGTCATATGATGTTGCTAAAAAGAACATTATTTTGTGTATTTGGTTTACTTTAAATATAAAAAACGTACTTACAATCTGTGAGTCAGAACAGCCGGCAGTAAACAATAAGTAAACAATCCTCCATAAAATGTGCTGCACACATCTGAATATTTGGGTTGAAGTGTTCTGGAACAGTGTTGTAAATACAACTTAACCACTGATTTCTAGTATTGTCTATTTTTGGAAGGCCAAACAAAGTAGTTTCGCTTTCACAACGAAACACAGCGTCACACACGGCGGCCTAGAGTGAGCAGAGGCCGGGGGCTAATGTGAGGAACGGCTGGAGGGTTAGAGTGAGCAGAGGCGGGTGGGCTTGAGAA
>NW_015645558.1:325266-339840 GCF_001515625.1 Sinocyclocheilus rhinocerous
TGTGCTCTGATTGGCCAGCTATCCAGTGCATTGTGGGTGGCCGTATTCCTCAAGCGTGTGACGGAAATGTTACGTCCCTTACCATATTGTGATGCCTGCGGCAACCACGTGTGACGACCCCGGGCTGGACTTCGCTTCGTCCACGGTGAAAGCCGATCCGGTTATCCACAGCGCAAAGTTGATGTATTGTCTCAGCGACCAGCACGGATCAGCTCTAGGCATGACGAAGCGGATATCGTCCTCTTTTGGAAGGTCAAACAAAGTAGTTTCGCTTTCACAACGAAGCACACAGCGTCTTCACGACATGGCTGCAGCGTCAACAATACTACAGTGAGAATTAAAGTTACGCCTTCTTTCTTTGCGTTAACATTTGGGCGGCGTTATGCAAATTTTCCCAGATCGTGACGTAGGTATGTGGGGGTGTGTTAGAACGAGCCGTTTTAGGTAGGCGTGGCTGACTTTTAACTTTTATAAAGAATATCTCTTTGGATTTGAGACTTTAGTCTTTGCAACTTTACAGATCTTCTTTATGCACCAAGAGCTTGTAACACTCCAAAGAGAAAGGAAAAATTGAAATCGCATCATATGACCACTTTAAATAGCCAGAAGCCTTTAGTTTGCATCACACCTGTGAGTAATGATTTGCTACTTGCTGTTGAGATCTTAGAGAGAGAAACATTCTCATTCCAGAAAGCATCTTATTGGGGGGGAAATAAAGAAAATGTATACAGCCCTGTGGAAAAAGATGAGTCATACATATTTGTGGTCAATTTTCAAAGAAAAGACTACATTTTACATGTGTATACTTTGTAAACTTGTAGGAGAGCATTTAGAAGATCTCAGAGGAAACAAACAGACTGAAATAAACAAAACTTCAATTTTTATCTTAGTTTGTTACTGCTGTCTTCACATGCTGTCTGAAATTTCTTATTTCCCACTTCTGAAGTCATAATTATAAGTTTATCATGTTCAAGGGCTTTCTTGTTGGAAAGAATATGAATCGTGGAGGACTATAGGTTCATTTTTTGCCAATTTCTAAAGCCAAAATTAAAGTGTCCCTATTATGGATTTTTGAAAATTACCTTTCATGCAGTGTGTAACACAGCTCTAAGTAAATCTGAAAGTGCACCGTGTATAAAGTTATTGTCTCTCAAAAGAAAGAGTCGACTCTGAATCATTGAAACGAGTGAAACGTTTTTAAAACGAATCCCAAGCCGTTTCATGTTGACGTCAACATGAAACATTAGCATATTGCCATATAGCATATAGCATATTCTTTGCCACTAGGTGCTGCTTTTGGAGGGTAAAAATAGCTGTTTCCCTGGTAACGCTGTACACAAAGCAGCCCTGCTCTCACAAAAGCTGCTTTATCAGGCATTACAGGCAAGATGAAATGAAAATGAGACCAATCGGACCAATCACCGCAGATTAGCGTCACGCAAAGGAGGGGTTTGGAAAAATGAATCATTGAGTGAATCGTTTGGGAGTCCTTGAGCAAGTAAGGTAAAAATAAATGCATATTATAAGACAATGAAAGTGTTTTTTGACATTGCATGCATGTCAACCTGTTGTTGGGGACTCCCAAAACCAAAATATGAAGCTTTCATTACCCATAATAGGGGCAATTAAACATATTTAATATCCAAATTGGATTTTGGAAAAAAAAAGGATCATCCCATTCACTGACAAACATATAAACATTACCACTCTATTGTATACATTCACATCTAGATAGTAGTCATCACGTTTCGGTAAAATGAGTGTTGTTTTTGCTTTGTAAAATACAAACAAAATGCATCAAATGGTTATTTATATATGTAAATATACATGACTGTAATGGCAAGAAAAATCAGTGAATATGTTGTAGGAAAAATGAACAAAATGTAAGTCACTAGAGCAATAGTTCTTGTAGTAAAAGTTTATGGTTCACCCAATTTGCATATTGAAATTATGTCAGAGTTTCCCAGTTGTAAATACAACTTGAGAGGCTGTTCATGTCCAGTTGTTTCCAACTTGGAAACTGGTATTTACGAAAGGCAGCATAAATGGCTCTCTTTTTGGCCAAAGGTCGGAGGTCATACGCCACAAATGAGTGTGTGCATGCAGTGAGTAATATTTTACTATCTTAATCTATTTACTTTTTGTACTTTTTTTTCTTCTAGGTCAAAAACATTACTTTTCTGTAGTATTAGACAGTGATCCTATAGTAGTTTTTGCATCAAAAGGATGTGCAGCTACCATTTGTGCAGTAAATATAAATATACTGTAAATCACTACACTAAGTTTAGTTTTTCAATCACTGGCACAAAATGAAAAATCTTCATCTGAGCATTTTGACTTTCTGTGGTAATGAATTAGTCAAGGAGCCTTTTGAATACAATGATTCACGGTCTTGATTAAATCTTAAAATCTTTTTTTTTTAAGGACTGAAAGCTGCTAGAATATGCCTAGTAATATGGCCAGGAAGGACTGAAATGTGCAGGACAATATTTGATTTTGATAATGTTTGATCACTTTTGGTGAACTGATTCCACCGTTAAAGCAGAAAATCAAAATTCCGTGCATTACCTCCCTTCATCTTCACTGCTTCACCATTAGAGGCGCTGCGCTCAAGATGACCCTCACATCTGCAGTTGCTTCCCCCTCACGACTCAAACTCAGCGTGACATTTAATCTGTGTGCCGGGCAGAGGCATGATCACCACTGCTCCACAGCCCTGGCATTGAGAACTTTGTGCTTTCACATCATTAAAGTGCCGTTCAGAGGAGGTGGCAAGCATGAACTCAGTCGTACTGGAACCAGAGAGAGAGAGAGAGACAGAGACAGTGGGATAAAAGAGTACCGTATTGTCCCGAATATAAGACAATGTTTTTTTCTTGGAAATACATCTGAAAAAACGCGGTGGTCTTATATTCCAAAACCGCATAAAACGAGTGTGCCATGAAATACGTAATGTAATGCGTGTTGTAAAGATCGCGAGTAAAAACAAAAGAAGCAGAAAACCTTACAGCTGCATGAGTCGTGACTGTCACGTTAGCCTGATGGGACCAAACTCCCTTTGTGATTTTAAAACGTAAGACAGTACCCAGATTTGAAGACTACAGTAAGATTTAACTTTTTAATAAGATTTTGGTAGGCTACTTTTAGATGGATAGCCTAAATGTCCTAATTCAGATGGGCTACCTTTTTTTTTATGGTACATCAAAAGTGTATATTTTTTCAATGTGATTGTTGGTACATTTGACCAGTTTTTACCATACTTTCAAAACAAAAATTAAAATAGGAAAAATATGCAATATGAAAATAATTGAAGACAAAATGTGTTTTACTGAGAAAAAACAAGATTTGGCTTTTAAAAAGCCTTTTTCCAAAAGGTACATCTGGAAAAAGGGGGGTGTCTTATAATCAGGGTCGTCTTATATTCGGGCCAATACGGTATATTATTTAAACAGAGTCTTTGAGTTGCAGACAGCCTTCAGAAGCCTTTGATTGACTGCTACTGCAGAGAGGCATTGATGCAGAGCAGAGCGTGATAGAACTTTCAGTTCTTTAGAAAACCTTCTATAAACTGGTGATTCAATGAACCCAAACACCAATAGTCTTGCACTCATAAGAATAAAGTTCCCCAAAGTTTTTTTTTGTTTTTTTTTTTTGCCATGGAAAAAAACAACAACATTTTTTGGTTCCCAAAGGAACCTTTCAGTGAACAGTTCTTAACCCTCAAGCATCCTTCGTATAGCAGCCCTTACTTTGTTCTTCGTGGACAAATTTGGGCACGAAGGTCTCACCTGTGATCCCAATTTTAAAAAAAAAATAAATGTCATATCACTGTCTTCGATAAAATAAAAAAAACTATCAATTTATGCCGTTTTTTTGTGATTTTTTTTTGTGATTTTTATTTATTTACCTCTAAAAGTACCATATATTTAATGTAAAATATGCTTATTTTTATGTTATATTTAATATTTCTTATACTTCAATAAAACAAAAAAAATTCCAGTAAGTTCAGACAGCCAAAACCTACAATTTTGGTGAGTTTGGTGACGTATGATGGTATAAAAATAAAAAAAATATCAATAGCCACTACAGTATATGGCTGTAGTACTCAATGGCTGCATATAGGCTGAAATCTATAAACCATTGTTGTAGTGAACTTAACCTCTTAAGTTTTAGATTTTATCACAAGTTAAAAGTGTAGAATAAAAAAAAATAAAAAAAAACATTTGTGTTGGGTGACACTGTGTTGGAAGGTTCTTCATGGAACCACTGATGCTAACAAATGAAGTCAATTTCCCAATCATCCCACAGTAAAGAACCACTAACAAGAGGTTTAGCGGTTTCTCTGTTCCAGAAAAGTCTGCTGCCATAAATGTTATGAGGAAAAACATTTCATGTTTTATGCTGATGCTTGGGAATTTATCATTTATTCTGTTGCAGTTGGTGAAGAACAGCAGGTGTTATTCCAAAAAGACTTCCAAAACATAAATGACCAAAGTGATTTCTTAACAGCTTTCATTCCAGCCAGGCCTGATTCAGTTCTTCACTTCTTCTTAATGAGATGGATCAGAATAGATCTCAGCGGTAATTTGTTCTTCTCTTCTGCTTGGCTGTCCCAGTGGGAGATCCCGTCCAGGCCTCATGTGTTGGGTTTCCAACCTTCTGCAAGTGTGGATCTACTTCCAGTGTTTCCTCATGTATACCGGACGGTCCTGCCTCCACATTACGGCAAGCGCTGGGTGGAAAAACGTGTGCCTGACTACAAGGTAAAAAGAAGGATTCATTGTATTTGATTATATTTGGTGAATCTCACACAACCTGTCAAGAATGCCATATTTCACCTCAAAATCAAAAGAAAAAAGTAATTATTAGCCTAGTTGTTGGAACATGAAGTGATGTTATTTTTTAGGATAATTCAAAATGTTTTCTCCTAATTTTCTGTCATTACTGATGCAGAGAGTCTCATTCTGTTTAATGCAAAAAAATTATATATTTAAATTGTAAAGTATTTATATATAAAGTATTTATTAAATGCATAGTTTTTGTATATAATATAATATAATATAATATAATACTTGCCAAAAAAAAAAAAATGCAATGAACCCGAAGAGGCACCCGAAAAGCCAACTTTCTTATTTTTATGTGATTTTTTTTTTGAGATACTTTTATCCAAACAACAAATGTTTGCAAAAGCTTCATTACTACTTAATAACTTCCCATACACTATAAATGCAGTGGGCCCCACTTTATATTAGGTGGCCTTAACTACTATGTGCCTACATCAAAAATATAAGTACACTGTACTTATTGTGTTCATATTGTATTGCAAATGTAACGAATTATCCACTGAAGGCGAGTGTTGAAGTGAGAACCCAAGTGCAGTTTATTTACAGTGATCCAAACATCCAAACATAATCCAAACAGACGAAGACTAGAAACAATAATCCGTGACTTGACTTGACATGAACAGACTTGACTTGACGAGGCATGAACAGACTTGACATGAACAGACTAGACTCACCAACAGCGGGTTTGTGTGTGGGAAGAGAGGCGGTTTGATTTGTGCTTATGAAATGAAACCGAAATTAGTTCAAATTTCAGCTCTTTTTCAATCACAGTGTGGTTTAATCAACTAGAGCGTGCACTGAAGACTGCTTAAGAGGGTGTAATGAAGACCCATAATGAGTATGCAGTAAAAACGAATTATGCTATTTGATTCTGGTAATCTGACAAATGTATACTACACGCTTTATATACCATGCATCTTAGGGTCATTCCTGTTTTGCAGAATCTTTTGAACTCTGAACCTTTTAAATATTTAATAATGCATGTGTTTAAACTGAAGTGTTTCTATAAATGAGTGTAGGTGACCCTTTTATCCCTCTGTGACTGTTAGTATGCATTATAAATGAGTTTTTAAGACATTTCCAGAGTGCAGACTTTGCCAAAAATGCACTTACACACGATTTCATAAATTTGTTTACACAATGACAAGAAAATGAAGAGAATGGAAATATAGAACTAAAGGTCATTGAACTCAGTGATTGACCAACAAAATCCAATTCTAACTATTTTACATTTCGGTGGCTTGGAATTTGAATTCTTATACATTTGTACGGTTTCATTCATCATTCGTTTTACACCCCAGTGATGTTTTGTTTAGAGGTGGACCTTGATGCTTAGATCGACAAACCCTGAACTAAGCGAGAAGCAGCATTTACATAATTCACAAAGATGGTGGCGATTGACGAGTATAGCGTGACAAAAAGTTTATAATGTCATAAATGAAGATGCTTGGATTTGCATTACATTTTGACCATAACTTGCATAAAAACACAAGGTGTTCTTGTTCAATCATGGCACCACCATTCGGTGTACATGTAAGAATAACGTGATTTACTGGAATGCATTGAGTTCGGAAGTGGGAAATTTCAACTCTGGTATTTGCACCAACAACTCTAGGCTGTTTATAATCAAAAAATAGAGATGTATGATTGGGAAAGGAATCTGCTTAAACAGGTTAGCAGTCTGATAAACCCCAACCTCAACAAGAAGCAGCATTTATGTAATTCGCAAAGATGAATTTAATTTAATTTAATTTAATTTAATAAGTATTATTTTATTTTATTTTATTTTATTTTATTAACCATTCTTTGAAGAATGAAATCTGAGGTTTGAAAAAATATATATATTCAAGCTTTTTTCCATATAGCTTATTTTACTGATTGGATAGTTATCCAGTCTCGAAAAGACCAAGTGTAAATACCCTTCAAGATGCAATCAAGACAGATGAGCAGAATCCAAAGTGGTTTAAAACAAGGTTGTAAGCTTAGATTTACACCACATAAACTTTGCTCTTTACAAAAGAAACATCATCATGCAAAAGTTTGGGAGCTCCGCAATCCAGAAATGAGCGAGCAGTAGCACGGGAATACTAGATCAGATCCATTTTGTGGAGATGCATTTATGTGGCAAAGTGTGAAATCTACACACCCAGCAATCCAGTCGATTAAAGCGCATGAAGTGACCCCTTAAAATATTACATTTACCCACAGTGAACAAGTTAAATTGAAAACAGACCAGGGATTCAGATGCAGCAGAGCGGTGTATCATATAGCGCTGCGTTTAATTCCAAACGCTCTTGCCCTCCAGCAGAGCACCAGTGTGCCACACCTGTGCTCTTCCCTGATCATAAGTCTTTAGCTGCAGACACTTTCAGGTAGGCAGTGATGAATTAGATTGCAGATGCACTCATGTGCCGTTCAAAGATTAGTCCTTGAGAGATGAAAAGTTCACTCCTGTAGAGGGTTTTCTGTCTTTCAGACGGCAAAGTCTATAATGAGTGGAAGTGAATGGAATCTCTTAGCAGCACAGATCCTGCACAAGCTCTCTGAGACTGAGGCTGAACTGACGATAAAGATTTGACCTTTGCTACTACGCTTTTACATGTTTAACACTTCAAGTGTGCATTAGAATAGAGTGAAGGTTTGGAAAGTATTAATAAAGCCAATAGATATTCTGAACAATGTAAATGTTCTCCTGGTATGCTTCAGTTCGTCTTGACTTCTGAAATATAATCAATATCACTTGAAATGCTCAACTCCTTGTACTAGTAAGCAGGAAAAACATGTTAATACTACTTGGTGTAAACAATTTTCACAACTTAATGCCCATACAATAATTTAGCAAATGAATGTGACTGTCTTATGAAGAATATATGAATGCAGATACAAATTAGATGAAAGATAACTGTTTATACTTTTATTATATATTTTATAATGTATTTATGTGGTCTGTTTAGACAAGATTTATTATACAGATGGTGCAAATAATAATAATAATTGCATAAAATATTATTACATAATTAAATATTATAATGTTATTATATAAATATATGATTATTTGTAAATATTTTTAAAATTAAGATATTGATTTTGAGGTTGAATATTATATTTAAAAAGAGTGTTATGTAAGTTATAAATAAAAAAATAAAAACAACAACAGCAGCAACAACAACAATAATAACAATAATACTAATAAATACATATATAATTATTACAGAAATTGTAAATATTTTTTTATTACGGTATTGAGTTTTTTTAGGATAAATATTATAAATATTTTAAAAGAGAGTTATATAACCAGAAAAAAAGTAAACAAAAATTTTTTGAGTGAACATGCAATGATTATTCATTATATTTTGAAAGTTTAACATTATTTATCAGACATATTTCAATTGAATGTATTTTAATTTAGCTTATAAGACTACAGTTATATCTCTTCAGAGTCCAATCTTAAGATGTCATATTCTGTTTTGTCTTCTTGAAAAAATGTCATTTGCTCAAAGGTTGTCATGGTGTTCACCAGCAGTTGTGTCAGGGTAAGTTAAACTGTCTGAAAAGAGTTTTCTCTCTAAATGCTGTCTCATTTTCTCTGTCTCCGAAAGCTCGAATTTGTCTTGCCATTTGGACCGTAATTAAATTAGGTTAAGAAATTGTACATCAATGTTACCTTTGTGCTGTAAATGTGCCTTTGATGCCTTAACTTGCAGTTTAGGTAGGAAGCTCATTTAGGGAGCAGAACTATTGAGTAGTATGTGTGTCTTTAGTCCACCCAGCTATGTCCAATATACATTATAGATCATATTTTTTTAAGTTCTATTAAGAGAGTTCTATTTAAAAAATGAAAAAAAAGTTAAAACAGGGGCTATGAGAGATTTTATCCTGACAGTATGAGAGAGACTATACAGTATATCTGTGTGTGTGTGTGTGTGTGTGTGTGTGTGTGTGTGTGTGCGTGTGTGTGTGTTTGTAGGGGGGGTGAGTCATGGTCAGTATACTTATTTAAAAAATGAAAAAAAGTTAAAACAGGGGCTATGAGAGATTTTATCCTGACAGTATGAGAGAGATTAGTATATCTGTGTGTGTGTGTGTGTGTGTTTGTAGAGGGGGTGAGTCATGGTCAGTATACTTTTTTAACACTGAAACACACTGGTGCGTCTCGACTAGCAACTAAGCTTTGAAAAATGGTCTCTTTCTATAGCCGATGACAGTTGTTAGACATATACCACCCTGAATAATCTCTGGCTCAAGTTCAGACTCTCTCCACAGGCGAAGCAGTAACCCAGTTTGAGTATCTCCAACCTGGAATGTATATCTGTACCATACAGTAACTGTATAAAGATGTAAAGCCATAGAAAATGCTGATTTAAAGGTTTCCTTCCGGTCAGACAGATGAATCATACTTTTGACTGGAATCAGATCCAGACTCTAACTCAGCATTAGAACTGTCTTCAAATTCAATGATCAAACTTCAAAATCCTCAAATATATGTCCATATATGTGTCCTCATTGCATGTTTTAAAGGAGCAATGTACCGAAGTAAAAATTCTGTCCATTTTTGTGAGGAACATGCCAAAAATAAGTGGTTATTCACTGAATATGTCTAAAATCGCACTCTTTATTTTGTCTATTTAGAATCATATTGGGTTAATGCATTCAACAATTGGTGTCAATCTTCAATGATTTTGAATTTGAATAGGAACACAAATGTGATTTAAGAGTTTCCATAGAGCAAAAGATTATCAGATTATCAAAAAATCGTTATCTTGCACTACCATTCAAAAATTTGGGATTGGTGAGATTTTTGAAATATTTTTAAACTATAGATACTTATGCTCACCAAGATTGCATTTATTTGATTTTTAAAAAGTAAAAATAGCAATATTTTGAAATATTATTATAATTCAAAATAACGGTTTTCTATTTGAATATATTTTAAAATATAATTTATTCCTGTGATCAAAGCTGAATTTTCAGCATCATTACTCCAGTCTTCAGTGTCACACGATCCTTCACAAATCATTCTAATATGCCGATTTGTTGCTCAAGAAACATGTATTTTTTTTTTTTAGCAGTTGTGCTTCTTAATATTTTTGTAGAAGCAGCATTTATTTACTTTGTTAGGATTATTTGATGAATAAAAAGTTCAAAAGAACAGCATTTATTTGAAATAGAATTTTTTCGGAACATTAAATGTCTATACTGCTACTTTTGATCAATTTATGATGGATTTTAAAATTTTGTCTGGTTGCTTTAAGTTTGCAGCATGACATGCAGAAATCACGAATCTCTACACGCGAGCAGGTATTGGAGCTTCAGTGTAGTGTGCGCTTAACATAAACCTTTGAGGTTTATGTGGTTTTGAGGTAACAAAGAAAATATTATGATGGAACTAACAGATGTGGGTGTGGAAGTAAAGTCTGCTGCCATCTGTCAAACACTTCTACGGTTTGTGGTTGTGTCTGTACGCTTCATAACCCCAAAATCATATCTCTATACCCCATAACCCCAAAAGCACCAGGAGCCTGTTTCTGTGGCTGAAAAATGTTGAGATGGGAGGAAATGACTTGTTTCTCTTGCATATATCTATGCAAATCAGTTTGTTGTGACTGATGGATGTATCTGGAGCATCTTATTTAGAGCCGTGCCTACTGGGTTAAAAATTGAGGTATATATTTAAAGTGAGATTTATGATTAATGATACATTCTTGCATGCTTTGAAGGTCACGAATGAGGAAACAACTTACATTTTATACTTCTATATGGAATGGAAATTTTTCTGGAAGCCCATAAACTATTATTGTACGTTCAGGACTAGGTTCTGAACATCTACATGGAGTTTAACAGGCAGTGTGTGATTGAAATGTATGGAAACTTGTTTCCACTACAGGATGAAAAAAAAGGGTAATCGTGATTTTTTTATCTGACAATTCTGAGTTTTTTCTGAGTTTCTGTGTGTTTCCACCACAATAAAAAAAACGTAATTGCGAATTTTACGTCCCGCAATTCTGACTTTTTTCTCAGAAATTTGAGTTTACATCAAGCATTTCTGACTTTTTTCTCTGAATTTTTACATTTCACATTTCTGACTTTTTTTTTCAGAATTACGAGTTTACATTTCACAATTCTGACTTTTTTTTTCAGAATTTCGAGTTTACATTTCACATTTCTGACTTTTTTTTTCAGAATTTCGAGTTTACATTTCACAATTCTGACTTTTTTTCCCTCTCAATTCTGAGTTTACATCTCTCAATTCTTACTTTTTCCTCAGAATTCTGAGTTTACATCTCGCAAATTCTGACTTTTTTCTCAGAATTCTGGGTTTACAGTACATCTCGCATTACTGACTTTTTTTTAAAACCAGAATTCTAAGTTTAAATTTCGCAAATTCTGACTTTTAAACTCAGAATTCAGTTCACAATTCTTACGTTTTTTTCCTCAGAATTATGAGTTTACATCTTGGAATTCTTACTTTCTTTCTCAGAATTATGACAAGTCTGAATTGTGAGATACAGTCACAATTACCGTTTTTATTTTTGACCCCACAGCAGAAACAATCTACAGAACTGCTAAAAAATTGCATTGGACACTCAAAACTGTTTTTAAATATGCAAAACTTTCCTTTTATAACTCATAAAATAAGCATTCACTCCGTCTGTTGCCTGTCTTTTTCTTTAGGCCACAGGCAAGTTGCCTGAGAATTTAAAAGTTGATCTTTGATCTGGAGAATTACAAAATCTACTTGATCTTTGTCTTCACCTTTGATGAGCTTATCTCGACATAAAGGTGAATGGATCAAACCATTTTTTTGAACACACCTCGGTGTCAGTTACAAAGCGATAGTTATTCACCCTCAGCACAGCAAAGCTTTGGGGAAAATCTGAGCTTCAGAAGTTAGATGTCTTTGTCCGGGAATCAGCTGTGGAGTTGTATTGAGAGTTGTTCTTACAAAGTCATCCTCACAGGCTCGAGCCGTTGATGAGCGTTAGCCGAGGCAATAATTGCTGCCAGAGGGTGTGCGGCGTTCTCACAATCGAACAGTGTGAGGAAGTCCAATTTGTGTCCTCGTAGTCACACTTCCTTACCGCAGGGAGAAGGAAGTTCTCGACGTCTGCAAACACATCCACACAGGTCAGCAGCAGTTTAAGAGCTTTTTCCCTCGGGTAACAGCTTACTTTATTAGGGGCGCTAGATATTCTCAAGATAAATTGATGCGGCACTCACAGCATTTGCCTGTCTAAAAAAAGGACTGTTTTTTTTCCTGTCATAGTGCTGATGTCTGTCATACTGTGGTGTTTTCCTCAACTTTCTCGATTTTAATAAGCCTGCTTCTACAGTCTTAGCCTCACGTCATGCCCACAGTTCTTTAACAGATCGTCTGATGCACGTTGCACACAAAACTGCCAAATACAACTCGGAAGTTACGATCTGCTGTCTGGTACAGGGTTGATATGAACACTCTGAAGAAGAACTAATCACTGGATTTACCAAAGTTAATAGTTAGATGCATCACATTTGGCAAATATGTTCTTTGTTTTAAGATACTTAACTGCAAGTTGAAATAAATATCCATAAGCAGAACTGTATATTATGCTATTACTATTCAGATCTAATCATGCTGAACTTGTTCATTATGATTCTCTTCAGACTGTTTGTATTTTCTCACCTGAAAGAGACAGTTGGCAGATGTTTCACCTGCAAATACACCTGCAAAAAGATAATTGGTAGACTTTTCAAATCAAATTTCACCTGAAAGAGACAATTAGCTAAATGTTCACCTTTCACACTAGGGTGACCACCTGGCAATAGATCTGTTGCGGGACAGTAGATGTGATTTTGCGGGACAATGCGGGACACGTGTGAGACAGATACATTTACTACTGGTAAATACTGATCTTTTGCATTTGTGTGAGGCGGGTTGCTAATTTTGAAGAATGCTGTTAAATATAGGTGAAACTACGCCGCAAAAAGAATAACTAAAAAGCTTTCTTAAAAAGGCAAAAGAACGCATGCACGTTTTCTTGACATGACAATTGAAAACCAACAGACTGATGAAAATGCGGGACATTTTCTCAATATGCGACATGTGGGACAAGGAGGGAAAATGCTGTGCAGTATAACACAAAGCAGGATGGGTGGTCACCCTAATTCAAAAAAGAGACAGATAGCAGATTTTCCCTTAAAAATCCACCTGAAAGAGACAGTTGGCACATTTTCACCTGGAAATTCACCTGAAAGACACAATTGGCAGATTTTTCACCTGGAATTTTACCTGAAAGAGATAATTAGCTTATTTTTTCCCCTGAAAATTCAGATGAAAGAGACCATTGGCTACGGCACATTATACTTTCCTGTAGCTCAAACTGTAGAGCATCATGCTAACAACTCCAAAGTACTGGGTTCGATTCCCAGGGGGTTGCATGAACTTAATTTAAAGTTTTTAACCTGACTGGTTAAAAATGTAACTATCAAAACAACACAAGTCCAATTTGGATAAAAGCATCTGCCAAATGTATAAACGCAGAAGACGACACTTCACTCTTTAACACCTCTTGTGGCAGCAGTAAGAATGACATGTTCACATATGTTTTGTTATGAACTTCAGTCTGACATTTTAGAATGACGCACAGAATACTGGTTGCGTAGCTTGAAACATCTGTGTACACACTTAGAGTATGTTACAGGCTTAAGAGATTAAAGTCAATAAAAATACAATTTACTTGCACACGTGTTATTGGAGGGAAACAGATATTTGCCATATGCTGTGCTACAGATGTAGCTTTTGATTTGCGTGTCATATTAATTATAGGTTTTTTAATAATATTCTTTTTTTATCAATAATGCAAAAGCAAATTAAAATGCATTTAGATTAGATTATGTTCTGAAAATGACTGGTGAAGCTGCAAGCCTGAGAACTCGAACATATAATCGTAGCATATTGAAAACAGAGCAAATCAATATCTGAAGCAAATAATTTCCTGAGATTCGGGCATTCTTCATCCACCCAACACAGAATCTGCCGCCAGCCATGCATTCCAGGTCCAGCATTAATAATCTGTGCTCTACAGTGTTTACATCTAACCAAAGGAACTAAGAAATATGTTCAGTACAAAATAGAAAGGTGTAATAGCTCAGACGTATATTTCCATCTTCCGTGCAGTTTCATCCCTCAGGGCCAACTCCACCAAACTCCACCTTCTGAAGGTTCACATCTCTGTTCGGCGGAGTAAGCTACATATCGATCCATAATACTACTCCTGCTGGCTGTCGTGTACCGATAAACCAATATTTTATGCTGATTTATTTGTTGTATGTTCGTCCTTTTTGATTCACATCAGCGTGAAAATCAATAAGTACAGGTACAGTACATTTTTTTCACATTTTGTTATGTTGCAGCCTTATGTTAAACTGCTTTAAATTACTTTTTATTCAACATTAATCTACACCAGTGGTCGCCAACCCGTCGATCGCGATCGACTGGTAGATCTTTATCACTGTCCCAGTAGATCCCGAAAAAAACAGTAAAATAAGTACAAAAATGCATTACATTTATGGGGTTATATTAATGTATCACTGAAGGGTACTGTCTTGGGAGAAGTTTCGATGGCAATGGCATTTTCTCCTCCGTATAAATCGCAACTCAGCTTTGTTTACAGCGGTAAACAAGGAAACGCTATAGTGCGGTCGGTTCATAAGCAGTGTTTCCAAGTCCGCGGTTTTCCCACGGAATTGGGCT
>NW_015645558.1:340008-367030 GCF_001515625.1 Sinocyclocheilus rhinocerous
TCTTTCATAAAGGCCGAGGTCAGGGATCTTGGGCCTAAAAAGGTTGGTGACCACTGATCTACACTATATACACCATAATAGCAAAGCAAAAACAGAACTGTCACAACTTTGTAGATTTATAAAAAAATTACATTCAGTACTTAGCTAAAGCACCTTTAACAGCTTCAAGTATTTTTGGGTATGATGCGTCAAGCTTTGCACATCAGCATTTGGCAATTATCTGCTGTTCTTCTCCTCACCTCTTCACCTCTCAAGCTCTGTCAGGCTGGATGGGGGCAGACGCACATTTTCAGGTTTCTCCAGAAATATTTGATTGGGTTCAATCCCGGGCTCTGGCTGGGCCACTCAAGGACATTCACAGAGTTGTCTATAAGCCACTCTTGCTGTGTGCTTAGGGTCATTGTCCTGTTGGAAGGTGAACCTTCTGCCCAGTCTGAGGTTCTGAATGCTCTGGACTATGAGCAGTGCCTGGTTTCCTTCAAACATGATGCTTGGAATTGAGCTTCATCAGACCAGAGAATCTTGGTTCTCACAGTCTGAGGGTCCTATAGGTGCTTTTTTTGCACATCCCAAGTCTGTTTTTATGTGTCTTCACTGAAGAGAGGATTGAGTTTGGCCACATCGTCATGAAGCCCAGATCGGTGGAGTGTTGCAGTGATGTTTGTCCTTCTGTAGGTTTCTGCTATCTCCACATATGATCATGGAGTTCAACTAGAGCGACCATCAGCTTCTTGGTCACCACACTAACCAAAGCCCTTCTCCATCAATTGCTCAGTTTTGTCAGGAGGCCAGCTCTAGGAAGAGTTATGGTTGTTCCAAATGTTTTCCATTATGGATAATGGAGGCTACATGCTTCTGTGAACCCTCAATGCAGCAGAATTTTTTTCTGAACTCTTCCCCAGATGTGTGGTTTGATGCAATACTGTCTCTGAGCTCTACAGGCAGTTTTTGTTTACCCCAGGGCTTGGTCTAATATGCATTTTCAGCTGTTAGACCTTTTATTAAGACATGTGTGCCTTTCCAAATCATACCCATTCAATTGAATTTGCCACAGGTTAACTTCACTCAAAGTGTGGCAACATTTACAAGCAAAATGAATGCTCCTGAGTTAAATTTCAACTGTCCCAGATAAAGGTATGAATACTTATGCAATGGAATCATTTACGTTTTTTATCTTTAATAAATTTGCAAAGATGTTAAAAACCTGTTATTTGTTATTATGGTGTATGGAATGTAGATTGATGTGGAAAAAAATAATAATTTAAAGCAGTTTAACATAAGGTTGCAACAAAACAAAACGTGAAAAAAAATGAATTGAATACTTTTGCAAGGCACTGTATATGGTTGGGGTGAATAATTGTGTTGTCTCTAAGGGATATTTTAGCCTCTGTGATGATTTGAAGATGGAAAAAATTGAAAAAATGAAATTTAATATATGAGAAAATATATTTTCACTTTTATGAAGATTTAATTATATTCTAAAAAAAATATTAAAAATGTATCAAAATGTATCAAAATGTGTGAAATTATAAAATTAAAATTATAAAATTAGTTTATTATATATCTATATACAGACCAGTTTGAGGCAATAACCCAAGATTTGATGGCTGATTTGTGATTGTTTTTGATTGATTCATTAAAAAGAACTGCCTAAAATAAGTTGTTTGTTAGTGAATCTGAGTACACCGCTTGCACCGTTTTTTGTTTTTTTGCGCAGCCAAGAGAAAGATGTGTTTTCTGTTTAGTGTCTGTATTATTTCGCAGTGGCCAGTCTTTTCTTATTTATTTTGCTGAATCACTGTAGAGATTCAGTATAGGTGCACAGCGCTGCTGAATAATGGTGCAGGAAACAATTTACATGAAAATTATTTGATTCCTGTATTTTTTTTAAACTTAAACTTAGGAATTAGTCCAAACATAATATGTTTTGTAGCAATTCATGAATATAAAATTGGAAAATTAAAAAATGCCTCCAAATAAAGGTGATTGAGGCAACCAAACTAGTTCAGCTTTATTTTAGCTCGCTCGCTCGCGGTCATTCATTTATCATCTAATGGGTGGAAGCATTGAAATACTTCCTTAGGGCTTTCTGAAAAGGGCTCGTTCTGTTGTGCGCATTTCCAGGATCTATAGTGTGGTTTCTAGGCCAAAAAGTAATTTTACTTTAACCCACCATTCCTCTGCTTCACAGACCTGCTCCGAAATCTCATTTTTCATCTTCATGAATTTTAGCCTGGTCTTATTGACAGGACCTAATGGAACGTGAAAAGTCACTCTGGTTGCCTTGTCAAGAAATACGCAGCTTCTGGAAAATAGAGTTTAAAAGTTGAGCAGGCGATTTAGAAGTGCGCAGTGAAGCATTTTGGCCCACCTTGAATGGATCACGCCGAAGCTCTCGTGGGAGATTTAATGAGGCTTTAAACACCTTCACATGGAACGTTTCATGCTTTCATTTTGTGCCACAGTGAGATTCATAACCAAGACTTAAAATTTGAGAAATACTTCGATCTCATTAGAGATAAAGGCTGAAATCAGTAACACGCCATCCATGCTAGCACATCAAAATGTGTAGGAAACAGAAAGAAACTCTGTTTACTTTAGCTGTGCCAGAAGAATCCACCGCAGTGCAACAGTCACACACTCCTTCGCATATGACTCCAGCAAGTTCAAACAGAATTCTTCCCATTTGAAATAAGAAACATTGATTTGTCTGACACATGTTCACTGCAGACTATGTGTGAATACTAATTATACACTGTGGAACTTTATTGGTAGATTCCAGGATGTGAATGAAAGAATGATTGTGAATGAAAAAAATGTCTACAAAATAGTTTTTAGGTCATTTTCAAGGGCACAGTCTGTTGAGCGGTGTCTGAAGCAAACCCATAGGAATTGAATTGATAGTTTGCTCTTTTATAGTTTAAGAGACATAATGGAGCTCTTAATGTTGTTTAATTGAAGTATATCAATACTTGGAAGTAAAATGACACACAGATAGGACAATTGTTGATATATACAAAATAATTTAATGAGAAATGGTTGAATTTTGACTTTTAATTGCACACTTGTGACCCTAATGTGAGAGATGTTATTGAGATGGCTTTTATATGAGATGCATTTGAGTTTATTTGAGTCTCTCTCTCAAAAGAATCCACAACCCAGGCTCATTGGAAATACGTGACTGCCTATGTACATTTCTGCAAAACCTGAAATGTGTTGCTCTGGGTAAATTTTGCTGCATTTTTCAGGTGACATGACATGACTTTTTCTCCATTGCACAAAGTCACATATTTCCAATGAGCCTGGGTTGAGAATCCAACCTAGCTTCTGGTCATTACACATCAAAACGGTTTCATTTGGCCTGATATTTATACGCCATAAGTCACTATTTGAATGCATATTATTCACAAAATCCATGCAATAACTTTGATTGATTGAAAATGTATGAGCATGCAGCAACACTTTTGCCCTCAATTAAGACAAATCAGCCAACCAACACAATTTCAAATCAATACATATTGGCACCTGTTCATATCCCAGCAATGCATTTTACCTCAGCCAAGACCCTTAACCCTACCTGGGTTTTAATTTTAAAGGAACACTCCACTATTTTTGAAAATAGGCTCATTTTCCAACTCCCCTAGAGTTAAAGAGTTGAGTTTTACAGTTTTCGAATCCATTCAGCCGATCTCCGGGTCTGGCGGTAGCACTTTTAGCTGTAGCTTAGCATAGATAATTGAATCTGATTAGACCGTTAGCATCTCGCTCAAAAAAGACCAAAGAGTTTCTATATTTTTCCTATTTAAAACGTGACTCTTCTGTAGTTACATCGTGTACTAAGACCGACGGAAAATGAAAAGTTGCGATTTTCTAGGCCGATATGGCTAGGAACTATACTCTCATTCCGATGTAATAATCAAGGAACTTTGCTGCCGTACCATGGGTGCAGCAAAATAGTGGAGTGTTCATTTAAAGATCCCAAAATCAACCACAGTGCCAATCTTTTTTTTTTTTTTCGAAGTTGAAGTTGAAGTTGTTACCTGAGTGAGCGAAATCAGTAGGATTTAGTCCATCGGAATAACATTAAGTAGCTTTTTTTGGGTAAAAGAAAATCCTCTCTGGGTCAAAATGACCAGAACACAACATAAGGGTTAGTGTGAAAACCAGGTTTGCCATCTGGGATTTTTAAGCCTCTATGTCAATGGAAAGGTTAAAACACACAGAAAGAGTTGATGAAACTGTCAGAGCTCAGAGGAAACAGTGGAGCTTTAGTAACATATGAGCAGAGTTAGATGATGGTTATTAGATTTCCTAGTATTACTGGTATTAGATCTGTAGTCAGTGGTAAAAGACATAGAAATTAACACATGTTGGATTTGGCTCATTTAAAGTAATTTCAGAGGCAGATAAAGTTAGATAAACATTCTTTTTATTCTAACATGGGCAGATTAACTGTACAAATTATGATCAAGAATAGTTGACCCAAAAATGAGCATCCAGTCTTCATTTTCTTACCCTTGTCTTTTAAATTCTGATTTTCTGTAGTGACTAGAGACTCATAAAAGTTGAACAGATTTGGTTGTTCTTCTTCCATGCAATTACAGTGAATGGAGGCTACTTTTAAAAGGATGTCAAAGCAAAAATATGGTGATTTTACATCCCTTACGGGTTCAGAAACACATGAGTTAAGAGTGAGTAAATGACAGATTTTCATGTTTCGGTGAACTACTTTAAGTAAGTAAATGGTGCATTTTGATTTCATGTTGACTTCAAAAAGGAAAAGGACTAAAATTGTTGTGCTTCCACCAAACTTCTTACTCAACTAACTTTATAAATGACTGTTGAAAGCCTCTTCTTCAGGCAGTTACCGTCGATCCACGTTTACTCTGAAAAGAGGTGCTCAGCGTTATTATCTGGCCTTTGTGTTGCAGGAGGAGTCCGGGGAGACAGATAGCATAATTCAGCAAAATAAGATGTTTTCAGTGAGAGGGTATGAAGTAGGTGGTTTGTTAACCAGGTAAATGAGGGAACAGTGGGAGGACAGCACAGTGAGAGAGAGAGAGACTCCGACACTGAGCCTCGTTGTGAATCAAGATGATGGCAGTGTAGTCTGAAGCACACATAAGTGGCCGAAAGTCTCATAAGCGCAATCACTCCCCATTTCAGCTCCGCAGCAGGACGGACAGCTCTAGAGTGCTGAAGGCTCCCGCTACATTTACCCTTGTCTTGGCCTGAATCTTTCTGCTCAATTTCTCTGAAACAAGACCCCCTGAGAGAGATGGGAGAGATTTCAAGAAACATGTCACACTCAGACATGAACACACACACACACACACACACACACACATATATATATAAAAGGGTGTTTCTGCACCTATTGGCAATTTTGGCCCTGTGGACTTTTAGAAAATAAGCTCTCTTAAAAGTTTGTGGGTTTTTCCAATATATACATCCATAACAGGAATATTCTGTCTTTTTTCTGCTACAGTGTCATTTCCACACAGTGTTATTTTATGCTTATTTATATACTATTTTAGTATTTATTAATATTCTGAATTATCTTACATTTTTATATTTCAGTTTTATTTTCATTTTAGTATAGGTTTAGTTAAGTTTTAGTAATTTATATATATATATATATATATATATATATATAATTTCTATTTAGCTGTAATTTATTTTAATTTCAGTGATTGTAGTACTCCAACTTCAACTTTTGCCACGGCAACATTTCATCCAATATTTATATTTAATAATATTTCAGCTTAATTTCAATTAACAGAAACAATTTTTAATATTCAATATTTTACTCGTTTTAGATTTATTTAATAATAACACCACCATTTCCACCAAATCCATAATTATGTATAAATAATGCTATGGTGGAAATTAAATTTTAAACATTTAATTTTCATTTGATTTGTATTCATTTCAGTATGTGTCCTATATTTTCACATGATTTTGCATATTTTGATCTTTAATCTTTGTATTGTCTTGTTGCATGCTCCTTGTAGTTGTTGTACTAGTAATGAATTGCTAAATATAAATATATAAATATTATTTAAATATAAAATTGATATAAATATGTATTCACAACAATATTAAAATGTTTTTTGTTTGTTTTTCACTTTTTGTTTAGATTATCATGTTTCATAAATATAGGCCTACTAATTAATATGTTAGATGACAGATATAAAATGTTACTATTTAAATATTACAGTATTTGAAGTATCTGGGACAAGGGTTAAACCATAAAATCTAATGGCTCATATATCATATATAATAAAATAAATGTAATAAAAATGAAAACTATTTTAGATTTAATGCAGCATTCATGTAACAAAAATATAAAAAACTTTCACATTTCTGGGACAACTCGTACTGTAGCTTGAAGGATCTCTATAGATATACTGTATATTATCATGGGGAGATGTCAAAACAACCATTGGCTGTGGTTCAAAAGTTACTTGTGAAAGCATAAATTGTAAGGACTTGTTTTGGACAGGTTTGAGGACACTTAAAGGAGCACAGCAATAATTGCTCCCCTGGAGACTGGAAAAAAATGGCCTCATTCCTGCAGCCTTTGGCCACCGCAGTATTTATAGTGTATCTCCCTCTTTGTTAAGGTGGAACCCAGCACCAAAATAAAGAAAGATGGGTTTTTTTATATATCATGAGTGCTTTTTCTGAACACCGTGTTACTTTTGAGGATTTAGCTCTGTTGAAGTCACATGGCGTGCTGGGCTGGCTTTCAAGAGAAGCTCCCGGTGGATGTATAATTCAAGGTTTCTATTTCACGTCATGTCCGCAGAGAGCATCTCTTGATGAACGATGCATTGTTTATGTGATCTGTGCACCTGTCACTTCATCTCCAGCGGCTAGGTGTTTAAGTGAAGTGGTTAGATCCACATTTATCATTATCAAGCTAAAAGGTTAGTAGAGTTTAATCCGCAGTCCCCATACCCTTTGCTTGGGCTTGATTTCCAGTGCGGTACATGTGCATGCTAACTGCTCTGGTTGGCTCTGATCCACCCACTCAGTACCATTAGATAAAGTGTTTCAGCTGCTCAGCGTGGAAGAAACACCCCGCCTGCTCACTCCAAAGATCTCTTCAAGGTTTCGTTAAATAGCATTTCCCACGCTCAGGGAAGGCAGGAGCTGAAAACGGTGGAGATGAGATGAGCACATGTGTGTTAGCTCACCCAGGTGACTAATAATGGATCATCATCATGGTTTTGACAACACAGTGATGTTTGGAGCTTTTAGAGCACGACTATTGCCATCTTTGAGCTGCCTTATTTTCCCCATTTTTCTCCTTCTAAGGCTTTTCAAAAAGATCTGCAATAACAAGCTATGAACCAATGCGGCCAGATAAATCACAATGAAAACTTAATTTGAACCAAAATATTTGAAAATAGTGCAAAGTCAAGCGATTCATTGTGTTACTTGCTGTTTCTTTGTAATTATTGTATTTGTGAAATTGACTAGTAATTTCTGAGTGAAAATGTTTCAAAATAAATCGCCACCAATTTTTTTTTTCAGTGCACTTATTTTTCAAGCAATTTTTCCCATGTTTCCCCTTCTTAGGCATTTTGAAAAGATGTGCAATAATGAATTTTAAAGCATGAACCAAAGCAAACAGATGAATCACACAGAAAAAAAGGAAAAATCATGAAAAAAAAGTTATGTACAATGAAAAAAAATATCTAAATATACAAAATGTTGTGTATACTTTAAATATGCTTAAATTATTTTATGAGTAAATGTAGTACTTATCCCATGAAGCTTTGCAAATGGAAATAACTGTCAATCCAAAATTATTCACCATTAGTCATTATAATATAAAATACAATATATATGTTGTTTATTGCTAAATATTCAAACATATACAAATACATACACAATTTGCAGTGTGGCAAAACACAATTGCATTATTCACAAGTTTTACGGGAGTGAGCAGTCATGAATGAATATAGTTTCTGTTTCCATGCAAAAACTCTTTATTGGATTATGCATAGTTTTGATTTTAGATCTTTAGATCAAAAATCCATATGCTGAAAAACAAAATTGATGTAGAAACAATTTTCACTCTGAAATTAAATAAATTTCATATATTATTACAAACTGCAAGTAACACATTGATTTAACTTGAAATATTGAAATATTTTTATTAACAGTGTAGTTATTAAAACCATTTTACCTCTGCCCTGTACAGGATATAAGGAGCTGGTAGAGCTTGCTGTAAGCAACACCAAGGTCATGGGTTTGATTCCCAGCAAGTGCACATACTGACAAAACACATAACTGGAATGCCATGTAACTTCATCCACATTACATTCATGCATTTGCTGCAAACTATATCTGTCAAAAGCATAAATGCATTTTTGCTTGCAGGGTGTTCATAACATTACTCAGTTACAAACCACATCTTTTCGAATGTGTCTAATGTGCAGTTATAGAGTTTGTCTTGTTCGTGCACTCACATATAGTAGATATTAGTGGATGAGGGATTGTAATGCTCAGATTTGATAAGGCTTTCAACACTTCGATGTAACACAAAGGCAAAAGCCCATGAAAATGTTTGGCAGCCAATTAAACCCCAGAACAAAGACAGGCCTGCACACAGTATCCAGTGGGAAGAATACACATACTTTATGTTCAAATCTCCACTGATGCACATCATGGAATTATCTCTATTTATAGGACTCTTTATTGTCTTTTTTTTATTCTACATATGGAACACTGTAGAGTTTGAAGCCAAAATTGACCCTATTTAATTTCTTACAGTAACATGTTATGTTTTTTTTAGGCAGATTATAGATTATAATGATTAAACATGATTAAAGTCACTTCAATATACCTAACATTAACACCTCTAAAACATTATGCATTTAATGTCAGCGTTAGAGGTTGTGATCATCTTTTCTTCCCTATTATGATGTATATCCAAGTGAAGCTGTTTTTTTAATGAAAAAAAAAATGTATTTGATTTTGTCTATTGGGAACTGAATGGATCGTTATTTGTTAATTGCTGTGCTCTCATATGATTATGCTGTGGTATCATTTGATTAAAGTTTATGAGGGCACATGAATTAAAAATAATAGTTATGTGCACAGATAAATCATAAACAATGCAATATTCCATTAAAAAATTGTGGGATTTTTCATTTAATGGTAACTTTAAATAGACAGCATGATAGAATAAAAAATCCACACAGACTCACAGTACTGAATTTACTAAGACCATTTTCCCATCCTAGTTCAAGTGCAGCCATCAAAATAAATATTTCTGAGCGCATTTCGTTAAAAAATTCCCAACAGAAAATACGGTTAGGTATTATTCTGCAAAGCACAGTAATGCACTTCTTTTATCAATCTTTATTTCTCTTTTCAGGTTGTCCCGTGGCCATTAAGCGAGTAGGAAGTTCTAAACGGTTCGCTCTGGCAGCAGCAGCCATGATGGCGATGGATTCTGACGTGGCACAGGGACCATCTGTCTCTTCTGCTCAGCCTCTCCACCTGCTCTCGCTCTCACCCATCAAGATTCCCTTTCTGACGGCACCTCACGCAGGTAGGAGTACAAAAGAAAACGCTTTCATTAGTGTCCCTGTGCTCATGAAAAAAATCCCCAGTGGCCGCCTATCAAACGCTGCCGCTGTCCCAAAGGATTTTATCCTAGCTGCGGTTTTGGGGAGTAACTAACTAAAAGTAACAACCCTTTAACGCAATTACGTTTTGCAGTGACAGCAGCTTGGCTGTTTTCAAAACTGTGAAGTTTTTCCAGTAACGTGATGTGATATAACTGTCACAATGGTATGATTGCGAATATGTTATTGCTTTTATACAACAGTGCAAGATGTTAAAGGGATAGTTCACCCAAAAATCTAAACTCTGTCATTATTTACTCTCCAGGCTGTTCCAAATCTGTATAATTATGATGATCAGTGAAACATAAAAGACCATTTTTGAAGAATGTTGGTAAGCAAACAGTTTTGGCTCCCATTGACTTCCATTGTATTTAATGCAAGTTAGTCGAAATCAAAACTGTTTGGTTACCAGCATTCTTAAAAATGTCTTTTTGTTTTTTCCTTGTGGAAGAAAGAAATGCATACAGTAAGCAATGACAAAATATTTTTTTTTATTTTTGAATGGATCACCCCTTTAATATTGAGTGACTTACAATGCAAGTTACTTTGTAAATTTTTGCTCCTCCATAGAGAATATTTCCAAACGAACCATGAAGCATCTAACAACGCACAGTAGTGGTGTTACTGAATGAATTAGTGTTGTTGAATAAATCAGGTAAGTAAATGATTCAATGAGTGACTGGTTTGTGGTCCATTAAGGCACAAGTTATGGTGTGGTAGTACAGTATGTCCCAAAACGTGCCTACTCTACTGCTACACACTCAAAAGCATGTACTTTTTCTTCGCAAAAAGAGTACATTCATGCATTTAGGGAAGACTATAAGTATGTGAATAGTCAACCTGAACAAATCAGTGATGATGAACAAATCACACAATGATTCGATGACTCACTCATAAGGTTGCTTGTTTAGTTCCTGATTCAAAGAGTGTGTCTGAATGAATTACATGCTTGAATTATTCAATGACTCACTAACTGTCACTTGTTTTGTTACTGTATGAATCACAGAGTTAATGATTCAGTGACTCATTCTTAAGGATTGAGTCAGTTATTTAATTCCTGAGCATTGTTCAGTGTTGTTGACCGACTCAGGTGAGTGAATAATTCAATGACTTACTTGTAAGGACACATGTTTTGTACCTGAATTGAATCAAGGATTCAGTCACTTTTTGCAACCTACTGTGACATAATGATAAGACCAATAGAAAGAATCACAAATAGAGCAGAATTTGTATTATTATTATTTTGTTTTTGATTAATATACTCATGATTTTGCATAAACCAAACATTGCATACTTGGTTTAGTGCGCACAAGTGTTGTTTTGTCTGACCCACTTGGTATGATTCTTGGGTTCATAATGAGGGCCTGCTTTCTCACAAAGCTTCTGATGTCCTAATTGGTGAATTGTAATTGCAAATGCCTTTCGTTATGCAAATAACACAGTTTTTTAGTCAGGGGTTGTCAGAAATAGTCTGCACATTGTCTTTTTCCATCACTTTAAACTCAGCACGCATGAAAAGCAAGGTTTACAGTGCATTTCGGTAAAAATGAGTTTGTGTGTTTGCGTACAGTGCTTTGATGCAGAGTTTTAGAGGGAATTTGAGGGTTTTATGGTTGTCGTTTTGGACTTCCCCAAGCAATTACAAGAAATGTTGTTGCTTGAGCACCCATCTTCTTGCTGAGTTTGTTTTGGTGTTGTTCTTACCATAGCATTTCTATTTCTCTGAAAGAAGTAAGAGTTTCACTTTGCTGAAGTGGAGGTTTAAATCAACGGTCAGTGCATAATGACTGAACTGAATGCAAGTACGGCCGTTCGTTTGGTGAAACAGACAGAGCCTATCCTTTTTATTTTCCTGTCTTTCTTTTTCTCACTATCTCTGCCTTCATGCATATTGATTAACTGTTTCCTTCCTTTGTTGTTCAGTGAACTTGTACAGTCCCTCTTGCGGGTGGATTGCCTGAGGTGAAAAACCATGCGTGTGTGTCAATAAGAGTGTGTACATGAGTCTGAGTGCAGATCTATATATTTTATGAGCAAATGTATGTATTTTTCAGCTCCGGTCATGTACTGTATGTGGGTGTGAGGGATGAATTCTCTGCTGTGAATCAATAGGAAATGCGGCCGTGGTTGTCAACATGCCCTGTATGGATGACAGGAATCCTCCCCTGGAATTATTTCCTTTTAGCCAGGCCTCAAAAGCAACATTAAAGCAAACAGGCCAGCAAACCCCAAAGGGCTTTTAATTTAGCTCTAACGATGTATATGCATGTTTGTCTGATGCTGTGGTAACTGGATCACTCTTTTTGTCTGGTCCACGCAGCATCAGCCCAATGCATTTGCACTGTAATGACGCTGTAATTTATTCTGATTGCAATCTAATAGTTAAGGCAGGAATGATTGTCGTACAGTGTGAGGGGAGATAATGGAGGTGTATTTCTCTCTCTGGATGCAGTGTTTAAGGATGGTAACTTATATAAGACACAGAAGGGAGCGAGTTCAGTAGGCTTATTCATTAACCTAAAATCCAGCTGAAATACCATTGCACAGTGATAATTTTTATATTATCAAATCTCATGTATCATGTATTATATATAATGTTATAAAAATAATATGTACAGTTATTTTACAATGTCTATGACTGGCTATATAGTATGCACATGTAAAAAAAACATGTACTCTATAAAATATTTATAAACATATATAAAATATAATTGTTTATGTTACACATTTGTAATGAATTTGTAAGTTTATCATTCATTTTAAATTCATATCTTTGAGCCACGATGCAGATGTCTTGCTGTCTACAGCCTACATAGGCAGCTGACTTTTAAGTTAGCATCTTAATGGAAATGGAATCTCAAGTTTGTGCGCCATACAATTAGCGATACTCATGCTTTATCGATTTAACTGCACTGCATTGGATGAGAACAAATCTGAAGTGAACTGAGCTGGATAGTGACACTAACTTGCAAAATCGACACCGTTATTAAACTGAATTGATACAACTTTGAACTGACTCGAGGTCAATAATGGCACTATTATCTTCTGTTCTGTACTCGTTTCATAATTGATGAACATTCACACGTTATTGAACTGAATTTAAACATGATTATCTTCTGTAGAACTGCTTTACAGCTACAGCTTTGATATGTTTTATAACTGATACATTTTAAAACATTTACAACATTATATTCCTGATTATTAATGTGAAGCTGCTCTGAAACAATCTGTATTGCTATATGAATAAATATGAAAAAAATCAAAACATGTTCCCAAACTAATGACGATGCATAAAAATACACAGCACATTCAAATACAGTCAATTTTTAATCACACTGAGATGAATTTTATTAATACTTTTAAATTATGAATAAATTATAAGTATATATACATCAAACGATTTCTCTCACTTTGTCTGGCAACTAAAATGCATTTATTTCCATCCTAGATGGCAAGCGCAGTGCATGCTTTTCACGCAATGCTACCTTTGAAAGCCAAATGGAAGGTATTTTAGAATAATTATGCTGCCTACCTTTTGGAACAACCTTAATGAGAGGAGCATGTGTATGATACCTTAAGATGTTGCCTATGTATGCAGATCACTAGGTTTTGAAACAGAGCCAACAAGGAGTTTTGTGGATGCTGAACTATGTCATAATAGATGCATGATTTCAAGCAGATGTTGACATTATATCAATGCGCATGAGTTGAGTTTGGTCTCTTATTTGGGTTTATCATGGCCTCTGTCAGTGCCAACGCTGTGGGGAGTCTTTTAATGCCAATGGAGGCGGCTTTGAGCTCCCTTCAAATGCCTGAATTATAGGAGTCCTACACATCTGTGCTGAGAGATTAAGCTTTCAATCGATGCCCTGAATGTGACGCCATTGTTGCCAAACCAATTTTTTCCCTGCAAGTAAATGATAGAGGAATAGTATTGTATGACCAAAATCATGTATCACAGTGTGAAAAGTTTTCGAGCAGGATAACAGTATCAGCATGAAGTTGAGTAAATGGAGACAGAACTATTTCTGTGTTTGTGTCAGAGGCTTTTTGTCTATTTATGTCGAGATGTTGCACAATAAGTTGAACTAATATGTTGTCTGCCAAATTCCCAAAGCTCATGATGTCTAGATGCCTTGTACTGATGTGGGAGAAGTTGTTCTTGGCTCAGACATAAAGATGTGTTTCAGCAGTGATAAAAATGAAAAGTGCAAATATCTGAGACATATTTACAGTACATTACATCATATACAGCTGTGCTCAAAATGATTCATACCCTAGGTAAATATGATCAAAATAGGCTGTGAAAATAGATCTGCATCGTTAATCCTTTTGATCTTTCATTAAAAAAAAAAAAACTAACCTTTCATTGGAAAACAAGAATTTAAAATGGCGGGAAAATCTATTTTTTAAATAATTTTTTTCTTCTAATACACATTGGTCACAATACCCTTTGTTTTCAATACTTTTTGCAACCTCCTTTTGCCAAGATAACAGCTCTGAGTCTTCACCTATAATGCTTAATGATGCTGGTGAACACATGACAAGTGATCCAAGACCATTCCTTCATCCAGAATCACTCCAGACCCTTCAGATTCCTAGCTCCATGTTGGACTAATTTTCTATAGGGTTCAGGTCAGGGAACTGTCATAGATCGTATTTACCAAGGGTATGAACAATGTTGAGCACAACTGTATATGATTTACAGCTGAATTCACATTATGATGAATAGAATGTAACTATATACATGTATAATGTACTAAAGACATATATAATGTTACAAAAGATTTCTGCTTCAAATAAATGCTGTTTTTAAGTTTTCTGTTCATTAAAGAATCCAGAAAAAAATGGTTTCCACAAAAATATGAAGCAGCACAACTGTTTTCAAATTTGTTAATAATCAGAAATGTTTCTTGAGCAGCAAATCAGAATATTAGAATGATTTCTGAACGATCTTGTAATAATAGAAAATAGTTATTTGAAACTGTAATAATTTCATAATATTACTGGTTTTACTGTATTTTTGATTGTATACTAGTGTTCTTTTAAAAACTTTTAAACGGTGATGTAATTCTGTGTCTGACTTAGAAACGTGCATGGAGTTTTGAGTTTGTGTTATGCAAATGCCACTCGTGGAGTTTTTATGACTTATACAAGGTGTGACCCACCAAAAGCCAAAGGCCGAAATTTAAACAAGCTGGGCTGCTGAATGAGGGGACCATTATGCAAATTACATTATGTCTGATAACAGCAGCATTAGTAGGTCATGATTTACATAAGAAGTGTCTTCACTGCTTGGGCATAGAGATAACACTTTAGAGATTAATTTGGAGTTTTCTGAGAACTCTGATAAACACCTTCACTGATAAATCTTTACTGTGAATGACAGAGATAGAGGGGAGGAGTCTATGCTCTCTAATTTCCTAATTACAAACTTATCTCAGAACAGTAGTGGGTAAGTCCAGAGGGTCAAGATGGTTAAATACCATAACTACAGCATTATATATATTAGGGGTGTAATGGTTCAGTTCGATACGACACAGTGGTGTCACGGTTCGGTACGTTTTCAATACGGGGGTGGGGGGGTTATTGGTTACGTCGCAATGTTGGAAATATTTCTGTTTTAAACCAGAACGTTTAAAGACGTTTTGATTGTTTAATCTCAGGCAATTCACTATGCAAAAACGGAATGACGGAGTAATGACAGAGTTTATGGCATCTGACACCACATATTCTCTCAGAGACAATGAGAGACGAATCTACTTCAAAATATGCTGATTACGGTATATGGCTAACTGTTTGAATTTATTCCCTTAATATTTCTCTTGTGGCCCGTACATAGTGAAAAAAAATTAGAAGAAACGTATTCCGTGTTAAACATGTTGTTTTTGAAAGTCGGTGCTTGAAATAAAGCTTTTTATTTCATTGATTTTTATTGATGACTGCAGTGTTAATATTTTAATTATAGGCCTATAATCCATTGTATAATAGACCTGTTTTAAAAAACCTTTTTTAAAAACATTTTAACTGAGGAGTAAATAGCCTAATCTTTTGTTATCCTTGCAGCACGTCAGTTATGCGGTAATTATTGCGGGGTAAATTAATTGTAATTTTAATTTAATAAAAAAAGTAACTTCATAATAATAATAATAATAGGCCTAATAAAAACAAGAATGTAACAGGCCTACATTAATTGGAAATGCCAAATCCTCTTAATATTGCCAATAATTGATGTTTTTGACAATATCTCTGGCTATCGTCGATACAAGATCACCGTCTTTCGAGGCACTCCAGCAAGGGGAGGTTATCACGGGGCAGACAGCATGTCGTTTGGGCTGCCTTGTTGAGCGCAGTGGCACTGAGAAAATTCTGTTTCACACACTTTAAGCTATTTTATTTTTCAAACATAATAGGATTGTATGCATTACAAACCAAACGATTCATTGGACTAATCCTTTTTGCAAATTAATTTCGCAATTAATCCCACCTAACATTAAAGTTTTTAAATATACTTTTATATTGCAATAATTTCACATTAAATCTTCAAATTAATGTACAAACAACATAAAGACAGTATATTTTTTATATTTGTTTAATGGCTTCTTTTTTATGACTGAAGGCCAGTATCACTGATACCAATACTACTGATGTCTCTATAAAAAAAAATTTTCCCCCTAATATTTAACCATTGACTATAGCCATTCAACATTAAAGTATAATTGAGCCATCAATTTTAACATTTATTAGACTTTAAAAAATAACTTCTAATTTAAGTTAACTTAAAACAATTTTCACATAAACCCATTATAATAAATGTCATATTACCTGTGCCCTTCAGCAGAAATATACAGAAATTGAAATTGAAGTTATAAAACACTCATTTCTAAATTAAATATAGATGAATCCTTAGCTATAAAAGTTATTGATTTCCTTGTTTTTCTCTCTTTGATGAACAGACATCACAGCAGCCGGGTTATTAGGTTGTTTTGGCATCTATTTCTTTAAGAACTGCCACTGCTGAACGTGACGCGGATCTGACATGCATTGTATTTTCTCTTAACTCCCTTTACCTTTTCTCACCCACTTCATCTCTACTAATGAACTGACAAGTTGAATTGGGTGTGTTAGATGAGGGAGACGGTGCTGGGCTGCTCCAGGACAGTTTTGAAAACCATTTCAGAGATATGTTCTTAAATGTGATTCATATAAATTATATTACATGCATGCACAGTTTTAAGGCAGCTTTAATCACCGTTTTTGGTAACTTCATGACTTAACTGACCACGACATTGCATGCACATAGTTTCATGCGCGCTTTGATATGAAATGATAAAGGCTACAGCGTGCGCCAGTGCCTTTGTGCTTGCAATTGAAGAGCACGTGCTGCGAGCACAGTACCGTGTCCGCACTCATTTGACTCGTGCCTGGCGCTGAAGTGAAGTGGAGAGCGCGTCTGAAACGTCTCCAGTTTGACGTGGTCGTAAAGATGTTCTGCGACTGAATAAATGCACTTCTTGCCAAGAGAAAAAGAGACAGCAGTTGTGAGTGGGGTGGCCAACCCTATTAGAATATTCTATTCTATTCTATTCTACAACGGGGCTGTTGAATGCTTGAATCTGATTGGTTGACGAACGTTCTTAGGTGTGCGATTATTTTCATGGAAATGCATGGCTAAAGTAGTTACATAACCATATCACTTTGCCAAATGATTTCAGTTATTTAAAAGGTCCGTCCAGCCTACAACAGCAAAAGAACCACAATCCATAATGTAGCGTCTGGACCAATCAGACACACCATTTTTCATTTGATTTAACAAATCAATTATTCATTAGATTAACAAACATTCCATGGGCTTATTATTTTGGATAAGAGCATCTGCTAAATGAATAAATGTACATATTTTTAAGCAGTGCAAATGTTATTAAAATTGTTTCTTGAGCAGCAAATCATATTGCATATTACAATGATTTCTGAAGGATCTTGTGACACTGAAAACAGAAGTAATGATGCTGAAAATTCAGCTTTACCATCACAGCAATAAATAACATTTAAAAATATACAAAAATAGAAAAGTTTAAATTGTTATAATAGATGACAATGTTACTGAGAGATTTTTTCAAAAACATTAAGAGAAAATGTCGTATCGAACCGTGACCCCCGAACCAAGGTACGTACCGAACCGTGACATCTGTGTACCGTTCCACCCCTAATATATACAGTATATATATATATATATATATGTGTGTATCTGGTAAAGGCTTCCACTCAGCCGCAGCTCTAAGCTCTCAGCTCTCTCATGGACTCGTGGACAGCTTGTACTACTCTTGTTCACACTGATCAGGTCAGCCTTAAAGCTTTAATTGATTGAAAAGGTCACCGGAGAGTGATAAAGTGTGAGAGAGATGGGGATGATTAAAGTGGAGAGGTCTCTAGCAGAGCTTTCATTAATATTACGCACTCAGACCGGACTAAGAGAGATTCACTAATGACTCTGAGGATGCTCGCTATGAATTTGGTACCACATTTAGAGAGCTTTGCCCCCTGGAAATTCCCTGCATGGAGTCCTGATTTTGCAAATCTATCAGGCTTGTCATGACACCTTAAAATTGCTTTAATGTTAAATACTTCCTGCTGTTCCAGTTACATGTAGATAGACTACAACAAGACAGTGATTATAGGTTGAATCCAATAATAATAATAATAAACACATATTATTATTTTTGTTGTTATTATTACTAGTAGTAGTATATAGTAAAATGCAGTTGTTCTCAATAAAATTATGTGGAATAGTAGTAGTAGTAGTAATAATAATAACAAATAACCTGATGATGATAATGATGATGATGAACAAAATGTTGTTATTATTAATTACTTTATTTGTAATTAAATTATCAGTAGTAGTAGTAAAATTATATATTGCTATAGTGAAGCAAGGGACACTGTGTATTGATTGATTTATTTGTCCTATTATAGGCATCATTTTAATTTACAAAAAGTTTATTTATATATTTTTAAATTAATCTTTTTGGTTACACTTTATATCGATAGTCCACTTTAGACATTCTATTAACTATAAGTAACTTTGTAACTACATGTCAACTACATGTCAACTAATTCTCATTAATTTGCAACTACATGTCTACTAACTCTCAGAGTAGACTTATGGTAGGTTTAGGGTTAGTAGAATAAGTTGACAAAGAAAGTGTTAGAAGATATTAAGCAGACAGTCTACTAATACTCTACTAACTGCTAGTTGACATGTAGTTGCAAAGTTACTTACTGTTAATAGAATGTCTAAAGTGGACTATCGAAATAAAGTGTTACCATATTTTTTATTGAACAATAATGTGGCATTGGCATGATTTTGATGCTTGTATATTGCAAGGGTCCAGTATGCTGTGGTCTATCAAATTATATATTCTTAGTATATCTGAGATATTTCTATCCCTGTCTGCCTATGACATCTTTGAATAGGGATGCTGAGGGTGCAAAGGAGTTTTATTTTTATTTTTATTTTTTTTCCAGATTATTGACAGCGTGAGCATCACTCACCACCAGACTGAGATGAGATGAGGTGCAAATGGCACATTTGAATGTGTGCCAGTCAGTTTTTCACTGTAAATAACAGATGTCTCGCTCGGTCGTAATTTGGGTATTTTGGCATCACATAAGCTCACGGCTACATTATCTGTAATTTGTTTCTGAGCAACTGCACATTTGTGTCAGCGGTGGCCGAAATCACCGCAGCGACACTCTGGCTTCAACACGTTTTGTGTTTTATTAATAATTGGAGACTGGATTGCACTGCTAATTTCACTGCTAATGTGATTCACTTGAACAGAATGAACATAGACAGATAAACTATTGAATCCTTTACACAAATTCAGGATGTTCTTTTTTTGACTATCATGACTAGAAACGGTACACTAGTAACTATCCAAGCCCTAGTTTGCCATCCTATTAATAGCCAGCATCTGATGTGTTTGCAGACTCTTGTATGCCACTGAGCCTTTGATATATGAAATCTTCATCATTAGCTTCATTCGGCTTGCCAAGCAGGAGCCATTGTTATTCCAGGGCAGTGCCTGTACTGCGAAAAGACTAGTTAGTGTAACTATCAGTACTGTGATAGTGTGATTATGTGATAGTCTTCCGTTCATATAAAGTCTGTTTAGCAGTTCTGAAATTGTCACAAAGCTGTTTTTGCACTTATGCCATGAATATAAATCACCTTATCCTCTGATTTGCATCCAAAATAATCAAATGAGATGAAGTATCTTTCATGTGTGAAGTTTTAATTTACTGCATTATCCAAAGAAATAGGCATTACTGCATGGTTAATATTTAAACTATTTTTTAAAATCTAATTTAATTTTCAAGCAAAAATAACTATATTGTCATAAAACAAGTCCATTTTTTAGTAAATGTTTATGTGCCTTTATTTATTTATTATTTTATCTATTTATTTTTTAATTCAGTTTTAGTTTTAGTCATTTACTACTTCAACTTAAACTAGTTTTATTTCAGTTAGTTGCCAAGGCAATATTTCTAATTTCCATTTAAGTTAAAATTGTTCATATAATGTTTAATTTATAAGTCCACTGAGGTATGAGGTATGAAAGGCCAAACAATGTGCAATACTTTTTTTCTGCAGACATTGTAAGTTTCTTTTTTGATAATGCCTGCTTTATTTTTGCATCCAAAATAATCAAATGAGAAATGAAGTTTTAATTCACTGGATTATCCAAAAATTAGGCATTCTTACTTGGTTATTTCATATTTAAACCTTTTACAAATCTAATTTCAAAGAACATCTAAGCAAAAATAACTATATTGTTATAAAATTACTAATTTTTAATTTTATTTTAGTCATTTTGTCATGGGCTTTTGTATTTCTTTTCTATTTCTATTTTATTTAGAATGATTGTATTAATGTTTAAACAATTTTTTGGATTCAATTTTCAAGCAAAACAATTATATTGTCATAAATGACTCATAAAATGGTATCAGATTTGGGTCATTTAGGCCTTTAGGTGTTTGGATCTTCTAAATGGCTGGTCATCATGGTGGATGATATGTTCTTTTCTAAACACAGCGCCAGATTGTCTTCCAACAGAGCCGATAATTACGGAATATTTTATTGTTTAATTGACAATTCGAGAAAGCCCTCCTGTAGATCACTGGGACATTGATTCTCACATTGTTATGCTGAACAGTTGGAGACTTTACAGATTTACTGTCTGCAAACCAGTTTCCCATAGCACTGAGAATTACTCACCAACACCGAAATCAATTTAGCCTGTCAAGTTCCCCGCTTCTCTGAGCCGCCAAATAAAACTCTTATCGTTTCTCCGTTCCTACTGTCTCCCTTTTTTAATGTGGGGTCATATCTTATCAGGATAGATGCCCCCACAATTTCTAAAATGAGTGAACTCTGCCAGTATCTTATCGTTTGGATGGAGAAAAGAAAGCTATTACCAGTGGCTCCTGGACGGCTGAAAGAGTTCTGAACTCTTCTTCAAGACTTCTGAAGAGGGTCACTCCTTTCCTCTGTATCTGTCCCTTTGTAAGCCTCCACATTAAAATTCCCTTTCAAATTTTTATCATCAAAAGGTAGGGAAAAAACTCTGAAGTCTTCAAGCTGTGCTTCTGATTGGTTGTCAGAGTAGATGAGGGTCTAATCTCTGTGGGTGATGTCCTAATCTCTGCCCTCTGTTTAGCTTTTCACTCGGGTTCCTCGGTGGAATATACTCAAGTCCGCTTCAAGGAGAGTCTTGATCCATGGCCCATAGGAAAGTAAAATCAAGAATGATGTTTCTTTAATAGCTCAATTGTTAGTCCTAGACAGCAATGAGTTTCCTGATTAGGTCTCCTGATAATTTTTTTTTATTTCAGAAGATATATCATTATAGTCCGCAATCAAAAGTCAAAGATTTCAATATAAAACCATTTCTTTGTTGTTTGATTTTAAGTTATTTGAAAATGCCTCCTTTATTTTTGTTACGTGCATATGATAAATACAGTAGAACAGAATTTTAGTATTATTTATATACTATTATATTAGTTATTAATATGCTTTTATTTTTGTTTTCAATTTTCATTTTTATTTGATTCAAAGTTTTAGTAATTTTATGTGCCCTTGTTGTTTTATGTTAAGTTTCCTTTCTATTTAGCTTTTATTTTTATTTCAGTTTTAGCCATTTTTGCACTTTAATTTAAACTAATTTTATTTCAGCTAGTTGCCAAGGCAATACTTCTCATTTTCATTTAAGATCCAGTTTTTCATATAATAATATTTATAAGTTCTCTGAGGTATGAAAGACCACTTTTTTTTCTGCAGGGATTTTTGTGATGTGTATATCATAAATACAGTGAGCATTTTCTTTTTATTATTTATGTACTGTTATAGTATTTGTAGTTTTATTTGTTTTTTTTGTTGTTGTTCTATTTAGATCTTATTTTAAAATAAAAATATGAGATTCATTCATTCATTTTCTTTTTTTCAGGTAGTTGCTAAGGCAATATTTCTAATTTCTGTATTTTCTGAAATGTATATATTTTATTTTATTTTAGCTTTATTTGTTAACATAAATGAGTTTGAATAGATTTAATTAATGATAACAGCGCTGCAGTAAATTCCAATCTGTGACCACATTGATGATTTGAGATTGAATTCATTTTTTTATTATTATTCATTTTTATTCAAGCCTGTAAATAACAGAACATTTTAGGATTACAAGAAAGTTATTAGATAAAGATCAACATTCCTGAGAAACATTTGACCGATATTGACCTTTTTTATATCAGTAATCAAATGTAAGTACATTTGTGACACTAGTCATGTGCCCTCTATCAGATTTACTTGCTGCCATCGAAGCACAAGAGACAAACCATTGAGTAAAGCATTTTCAAATGCTATTTTTCAATTCAACATTTCACACAGTTTGTTATGGTGCCAATAATTTGTAAAAACAGGAAAAAAAAAATATTTGCAAAACAGTAGCATTCTCATTTGTGGTCTCACGCTTTTTGGATCCCATGCACTGTATATGCATTTACAGGCTATATTCTGTGCTCATATTCTAAAGGCAGAATCATGAATAAAAACAAGCAGGAACAGAAAGAGGTGGAGTTAATGGCAGAGTAGATGTTATATTCAGGAACGGACCTTTATCTTTACATAATGTGTATGTCATAGTCTAGATTCGTGCAGCAGTATATAATTTCATTCAAATAAAGCACCATAAAACACTGAAACACAGAAGTGTTGAATAATGTATTAAATGACTGCCATACTCTAGAACAAACTGACACACACGGCTTTGGGGGCTTGAGTTCTCACTAGGAGTCTGTGCTGATGGTGAATATGAAATCTCATGCAACCGGAATATGAATAGTTAAAAAAAAAAAAATCTGTAATCTGATTACTGTCATTTAAATCAGGCTGCTTTTTCCTCACATCATTAGCTTCAACCCTCAGTTCTGTGCAATTAAGTGGGGAGCTGAAGGCAGACTAATTATATTAATTTTAATTATGTAATATGTCATCATTATTATATTTTAATATTTGTTTCAGTGTACTTGATAAGTAGATTGGGTGAGCTGCTTATGACAGACAGGACGCTTGGTGTGCCGCTGCTTTGAAAAGGCCATCTTGAATGTCCATGCAGGTTTATGCAGGTTGAACCAGAACCAAATTTGAATAGTTAAAGCAGGGATTTAATTAGGATTTTTGAATTCTGGTGCCATTGGCAAGAAACGGCAGTTGAACGACTCAAAGGCATTCAAGTTATGAGTGTCTTTCTGGGTAATTCTTACCGCTGGCTGTAAGAGACTTTTTTGCAATACTACACATAAAATGTCCTTACAGCTGACAGATATCACTGAAATAAGTGTCCTGAGAAATCACACCAGAACCAGACTCTGTTAACAGCAAAACGAAGAGTCAGGGGAACAGCCCATGCTTTTTAACCAATCAGAAACTCTTACTGCCTGTTGAATCATTTTGTGCGTTGGAGCTTCTGACATCTGACATGTCAGTTATCAGACTGGTGGAAGTTAGTAAAGCGGCACAAATTGCTTTCAGCATGGTAGTCTGGCCCCGCTGGTTTCTTTTGATATTGTATTATTTGGAACAAACTGCAGTACGTTTGTGTCTTTGAATATGAGTATTATGGCAGCTGTTCACCACTGTATGTAATGTCCATTTTCATTGTGCTCATCAAATATTTGTCTCTTTATACACTGAAACTTTACACATCAATGCATTGCATGATGCGAAAAATGAGGATAAGATTCATTATTTGGAGACAAACAGCAATGAAATGCATCATATTGTGATCAGTGCAAGTTCAATAGTTTTTTTAAGGTTTTTGAAAGAAGTCACTTATCCTCACCAATGCTGCATTTATTTGATGAAAAATACAGAAACAAAATGTAGTTAAATTGTGAAAAAATATTAAAATTTAAAAGAACAGTTTTCTGTTTTAATACATTTTAAAATTAAATTATCCATTTGTTTAAAAAGCTGAATTTTCAGCATCATTACCCCAGTCTTCAGTGTCACATGATCCTTCAGAAATCATTCGAATATGCTGATTTGATGCTCAAGAAGCATTTACAATTATTATCAATGTTGAAAACATACATATTATAATACAGCTTAATATTTTAGAAACTATTTGGAAGCCTTTTTTTTTTCAGGATTCTTTGATGAATAGAATGTTATAAAAATCAGCATTTGTTTGAAATAGATATCTTTTGTAACATGATAAATGTATTTACTGTCAATTTTAATCAATTTAATGCATCCTTAAATAATTATTCTGAATTAAATATTATCAATGTTGAAAACAGTTGTGCTGCTTAATTATTATTATTATTTTTTCCTTTTTTGTGGAAAACTATGATATATATATATATATTTGGGATGTGTTGAATAGAAAGTTCAAAACAAAAGCATTTATTTGAAATAGAAATCTTATGCAACATCATAAATGTCTTTATTGTTACTTTTAATTAATTTAACGCATCATTGCTAAATAAAAATAACAATTTCTTTCAAAAAAAAAAAATCATACTGACCCCAAAGTTTTAAATGGTATTCCACTTTAATATAGTAAGCTTTTAATATAAATTACAATGCATTAAAGTCAATACAAAAATACTATAATACGTTACATTATGCATGTATTATAGGCCAAATTTTAAATCCAACTCTGTTCTATGCAATATGTAACTGCTTTGTGTTTCTATCCACTAAGGTCGAAAGCAAGCAGTGTCCATCAAATCCTTTTTATGCTCTTCTTTTTTAGGCTCCTGCAGTTTCTCTGTGAATAGCAACACTCATTCATATGTAGTCTGGTCCCAAGAGTCAGTTTGCCGTTTTTATTTTGTCTGTTTTTAGCATTTACAATTATTATCAATGTTGAAAACATACATATTATAATAATATAATATAATATTACATTTTATATAATAATGCTTTTAATATAAATTACAATGCATTAAAGTCAATACAAAAATACTATAATACGTTACATTATGCATGTATTATAGGCCAAATTTTAAATCCAACTCTGTTCTATGCAATATGTAACTGCTTTGTGTTTCTATCCACTAAGGTCGAAAGCAAGCAGTGTCCATCAAATCCTTTTTATGCTCTTCTTTTTTAGGCTCCTGCAGTTTCTCTGTGAATAGCAACACTCATTCATATGTAGTCTGGTCCCAAGAGTCAGTTTGCCGTTTTTATTTTGTCTGTTTTTAGAAGCTATTTCCTCTCAGCCTTGTGAATGGAGCAGCCAGCGGTGACGCGCCAATATCCCTCTGATGTTTAATTCACGGGGCAGTCAGATACAAAGTGCTGAGATAGTGCTCCCACTGAATTCTGTCTTGATAACAAATTTATCAAAGCATTTCTGGCAGGCCTATTGTAAGTCTCCGAAATGCCGGTGAAGTCCTGCAGACCTCATAAATGGATATTCAGCGGTATGCACGGAAACAGCTGTATTCCACGTCTTTGTGTGTTATGCATCTGATTGATCTGTTCTACAAAGGTCTGTATGCAGAGCCACAGAAAACTGGTGTTGTTCTGAAGAGATAGACTTTTGTGGGCTCTGACAAACAGCACTATGTATATCTGCTTCTGAACCCACGCCAACCCCGGCGCTCCGTATCAGACAGGATGTCCTGATTTGTATCTGCTCGCTGTGAGTGCTTCTTTAGTTGGCCAGGTGAATGACAGCTCTGCTATTCTCTGAAGCGACAGCTGTTTTTAGACCTGTGCTGGGGAGAGCTTGTTTTTTCCACAGTTAAGTGTGAATGGAAGAACGATAGAGAGACACGAGGAGAATCACAGCTAAACAAAGGCTCTTCACTGATAAGTCACGCGTGACACACGCTGGAGTGCGTGAAAAGAGCGTGTTGGGTCACGGTGCAGAAACGCCGTCCCAGGTGTATTATGAAAAGGTCATCTGCAAATCTGCGTTCGTGTGCTGGGAAACAACCTCAACTGACCTTTTGCTTTGAAAGGAGCTGAGGTTAGCATGCAGTCTCATTGCTACAATATGTCTGTGCTGGCTTGAATAGCTTGTGGATTGTATGATTCATTGATTCATGTGGTTATGGCACTTTTTTGAGAATACCTACACTGTAAAAAAAATTCCCTAAAATTTACGGTAAAAAACCGGCAGCTGTGGTTGCCGGAATTTTACAGTAAAAAATACAGTAGCAACATTTTAGGTTTTACGGTTTTAACTTAAATTTACAGTTAAATACCGTAATTTCATTAACTGATATAATGTTAATATACCAACCTACTGAAGTACTGAAATCTGCTTTGTATCTTTGTAATACACTGATAACCACCAAAAGCAGGTGGTGATGAGAAAGTCACATGATGAACCAAAGCCCATCACAAGCAGCTTTTAAATAATAACACGTATAGAAGGTGCACAGTGTCATTCACACAAACGCTAAACACCATCATGGTAACACACATGAAACTGGAATAATGCAATAAACATTCATTTAACAACATTAGGTGTAACACACAACCCTAATATACAAAACTGAAGAAGAAACAGTTATTTCAACAAAAAAACATCAAATTTGAAATGTAACACAGGGAATTCTGGGAATGTCAATTTACGGTTATTCACTGTAAATTATACAGTATTTTTCACTTCCAAAAATGGTATACTACCGTAAAATTAATGTCCAATACAGTTTTTCACCGTATATAGTAGGGGAATTTACCGTTAACCATTTAACAGGTTTTTACTGTAGCATTTTTACAGTCTTTTACCATTAAATTCACGGTAATTTTTTACAGTGTACAGTACCGTTTCCGCGCTCGTTTGACTCGCGCTGAGGAG
>NW_015645558.1:368533-375106 GCF_001515625.1 Sinocyclocheilus rhinocerous
TAGAGCCGGTATCGCTCGAGTACGAGAGTGATATTGCTCATATATATATATATATAATTTACGGTAAAAAAACGGCAGCTGTGGTTGCTGGAATTTTACCGTAAAAAATACGGTAGCAATGTTTTAGGTTTTACGGTTTTAACTTAAATTTACAGTTAAATACCGTCATTTCATTAACTGATAAAATTTTATTATATACCAACCTATTGAAGTACTGAAATCTGTTTTGTACCTTTGTAATACACTGATAACCACCAAATGCAGGTGGTGATGAGAAAGTCACATGATGAACCAAAGCCCATCACAAGCAGCTTTTAAATAATAACATATATAGAAGGTGCACAGTGTCATTCACACAAACACCAAACACCATCATGGTAACGCACATGAAACTGAAATAATGCAATAAGCATTCATTTAACAACATTAGGTGTACCACACAACCTTAATATACAAAACTGATAAGAAAAAACTAAGAAACATAGTTATTTCAACAAAAAAACATCAAATTTTAAATGTAACGCAGGGAATTCTGGGAATGTCAATTTACGGTTATTCACTGTAAATTATACGGTCTTTTTCACTTCCAAAAACGGTATACTACCGTAAAATTAATGTCCAATACAGTTTTTCACCGTATATAGTAGGGGAATTTACCGTTAACCATTTAACAGGTTTTTACTGTAGCATTTTTACAGTCTTTTACCGTTAAATTCAGTAATTTTTCAGTTATATACCTTTCTAAGTTTGGGGTAAGATTTTTTAAATATATTTATTTGATCAAAAATACAGTACAAACAGTATTATGAAATGTTATTACAGTTGGTTGCTGTGATGCAAAGCTGAATTTCCAGCATCATTACCAGTCTTCAGTGTCACAATATTCTTCAAAAAATCATTCCAACATGCTGATTTTTGTGCTAAATAAATAAACAAATGAATGAATGAATAAATAAATACTTTTGAACACTGCTTAATATTTGGTGGAAACTGTGATACATTTTTTCAGGGTTTTTGATGAATAGAAAGTTCAAAATAATCATATATTTAACATTCTGGAAACACTTTAGAATAGGGAACACATATTCACTATTAATTAAGAGTTGTCTATCAATAAACTCCTAATTTGCTGTCTATTAATAGTTAGTAAGGTAGTTTTTAAGTTTATGGGGTGGATTAAAGGATCTAAAATATGGTCATGCAGAATAAGGCATTAATATGTGCTTTATAAGTACTAAATAATGGCCAGTATGCTAGTACTATGCATGATAATATGCATCTAGTTAATAGTGAGAATTTGTCCTTAAAATAAAGTGTATTAGCTATATATTTATAGTGTATATAAATGTACTGTCACTTTTAATATGATGTGTGAATAAGTATTAATTTCTTAATTAAAAAAAAAACTCTTACTGATTGCTGATGTCTGGATAAATATGTATATATTCACTTATATTTTTATATATTCAGTCATTTGAATGCAACAGACAATAACTTCTATTTTCTGAATGAATCTACAGTATGTTTGTGAATTAATTAGTTGAGTCAGTGAATGATTCGTTGTCTCATACAGAGAGTCATATAATTGTTTCATTCCTGAATGAATCAGTGCTTTTGAATGAATCGTTTGAATTCAGTGACTGACTGCTGCTTCATATAATATTTAAAAATGTGTAATTGTCCTCCTTTACAAATCACAACACCGATCAGTGCTTTTTTTAAAATGGCCAAAAATAAACATTCTGTCATTTCTCACTTCGTATGCCGTTATATTTTTTGTGTGGAAGAATCTCCACACAGTTCTTTTCACAGCGGCCTCAGCTGTCAAGCTCCAAAAAGGACCAACTCTATAAAATCTTCATAAAAGTAGCCAGATGACTCATGCACTATATTCGAAGTCTTCAGAAGTCATTCAATAGCTTTGTGTGAAGAACAGGCCAAGATGTCAGTCGTCATTTTTTAAAAATCTTTCCAAACAGAATATTATTTCAAGTGAACTATTTCTTTAATGTTGGAACTCAAAGTATATCTATAGACTGACAGTGGGAAAAAAATCCAGCTTAGAGCACAATAAACTTTTATGTTAGTTCAGACTGGTTTATTCTGGTTACTGCTGGTAAAGCTATTTAGGAAGCTTGATGTCTACCAAGCCACAACATACGATCATGACCAGACTGACATGCTTTTAAATGTACATCCTGTCATTACATATTAAATTGTATTATGTACAATTAGATTATAGTGCTCTACTTCCAACCCTGCTTCATAAAACATGCCTCACAGTGGACTCTGAATGGCCTCCAGCCAAACCCACCAGCTCGTTTTATCCATTTTTCTAGGCCGAGATCATTCCATCCGCCACATGGGCACGCACCTGAATTTCTAAATCAAACCCAGGTCTGCTAGTCCCTCCGTTAGCCCGACTGCAGATGGATGACTATGTCACGAGAGCCACAGTGCCAGCCATCGGTCCGTGATGGAGTTTGAATAATTTAATGGTTGGTTTAAGGTCAGGCTGGACTGGGCTTTAGGGCTTACTGTTGCATATAATAGGGCCACTGTTGCATTATATTGTTGAATCTTGCAGAATCTTCCTTTTGAACCAGTGCCAGCGCTGGGTTGATTTAGCACAGATGCTATAATTCAGACAAAACGCTCAGGATTTTAGAGCGGGTTAGTGTTAGCATTAGGCTGTGGAACTGTGCCATGAAATGAAAACTTAGGGGGCTCATGTGGCACAGCAGATGTGCTCAGTTGAAGAACCCAGTGAAAGTTCAAAATTCTGAAGGTTGCTGCTGAATGAGACTTTTGGAGGATGAATGAGATTACCATGAATTTTAGTTTCATGCTATAAAGACATGGGATAAGTCTGGAATGGCATACACTGAAGAAAAGGAAAAGCAGTTTTACTGAATTTACTAAAACAATACACTTACAGTCTACTTAATAAATTTATGTTTGAGATGCAAACATAAATTTATTGCGTAAAGTCTAAATGAAATTCAACACAGTCATCAAAACATGATATAATCACTTTGCAAGAAAATGTTCAAACTGATTCAGATTTCCAACAAATGGTGTATGACGCATTGTTCAAATTATTAAATAAAGCATTTACAGAAGGTTTTTGTGTTATTGAAAATTAAATGAAATGAAACATGCGACAACAAACCATTAAAATTTGTATTAAAATTTAATTTTAGTGAAGTTATCAAAATTATGTTAAGATAACTTGATTTAATTGCACAGAATTAACATGATCAAAGCATATATCTAAAATAAAATAATAATGTTAAGCTAACATAACTGAATTATGTTAGGATAACTTGAAAAGACTATGTACACATTACTTTTTGAAAATACATCTGATTAACACAAAAGTATTATAATGAAACCACATAAATGCGTAGGACACTCTGAACTCAAACTGAATGTGTGGAACCAATGTCCATAATTCAACTGAGTAAATCCAACAAATCTTTTTTTTCAGTGTACTGCCATACTACAATACGATACAAAGTACACTTTGTTAAATACTGTATCCCTTAATACATATCACCTTCCATTTGGTGATCAAATACTTTTTTAGTCATTATTTAATCAATTTGGCTAAAAATTGGAATATATGCAAAACAGTGAAGTCATGTGAGTACAATGTACAATTCAACAATTTAAGGGCCGTTTTTACTAACAGCTTGTGCCAGCGCAAACCGTCTTTTGGTATTAAAATAGTAATGTCAGGATTTACTAAAGACGGCCAGTGACAAATTAGCTCTAAAAAAGCCTTGAACACAGTTATTTTTGCGCCTGACCTTATTAAATATGCATTTGTAGGAGTTTCCCTTTCAGACACAAAATTTATGGGAGGAGATTATTCAAATGAATCACGCAACGCGATTTACTAGCGTTTGCGCTTGTCAAATTACTTGTATTTGCACCATTATTTAATGCCCCAAAAAATAATGTCGTAAACTATTTTGCGCTTGAAATGGCTGCAATTGTTGTTGCTAGGAGGAGGCACCGCAGAGAAAACAGAGCATGTGGTAGAAGAGAGAGGATTTTTTTCCACACGTTTTAATTTATTTGGAATGCCAGAAGAACATATTATCCGAACATATTGTTTGCCAAGCCATGATATTTTTAATTTGCTTCAGGAATTAAAAGATGTCTTTGAACCCTCAACTAGGAGTCATGCAATACCAGGTCTATCAAAACTTCTTGCAACCCTTAATTTTTTGGCCTTTTTGGCCAGTTCTTTTCAACGTACTGTGGCTTCTTTATTTCTTTATTTGTGACTATGGTAATTTTCGCTGCGCTTCGTGTATTGCGTTGGTCGATATGTAAATTAGATGTTGCGTCTGTGTTCTTTAATTTGCGCGTTGCTAGTAAATCACACAGAAATTTCCATGCCCATCGGTGCTGTTTTGGAATTGCGCTCTCGCGCAATTTGCCCTGGTTTTAAAATTGGCCCTAAATGTTTACCCTGTGTCCAAATATGCCTACTTCCATACTATATAGTAGGCAAAAAACAGTTATGAACATAACACAGTAGGTGAAAAGTATCTGGATGGCTTACTACTTCCAGCAAGATTCTGAAATGTGCATTTGATGGACACTTTACAATCCCATGAGGCCATGGGACAGGATTTGTGAATGGCAGTGAGGCAATGCAACTGGCACTGGTAGGTCACATGACAGTAACAACATGCCAGATGTAGTACATCCAAATTTCATTCATACTACATAGAATTTTTTTTTTAACGGTCACAAAGCAAGTTTAAAACCAAATGTAGTGCATAGACAGTATTCGACTTTGGACACAGCATTGCTGTTTTAGATAGTAGTACAATGCATAGTGTGTTTTGCATGTTATTTTTAGAATGCAATACACTAGTATTCCATTTCAAGCATAGCCATGGACTGACTTCACCATACTGAAGCCAATGCAAATATGTGTGAGTATGTGAGTGCATAATTGGCATACAGCCCTCAAGTAAACTCAAGTAAAATACATTTTTTATCAAGAACTCATGTAAGAATGCAGTACAGTCTCAGAGACAGATACAGTGTGATCAAGATCTTCTTAAAGTGATAGATCACCTAAAAATTATAATTCTGATGTGATTTACTCAAAACATTTATATATGTATTTCTTCTGTGGAACACAGCACCTGCAACATAGCACTCTTCTGCAGACATCAGGTAAATAATTAATCATATTGTAAAATGTTTTTTTCTTTTTTATGTAGTCAACAGAAATGCAGGCTTTTAATGGCAAATCCGTCGCCACATATGGGAACAAGTCTCCTGTGCTCTTAAACCTGATTGGTTATAAAATTTTAATTGCGCTGAACCAAACATCTTTATCACGCCATTGTTTGTTTAGATGGGAAGCTGATTACTAGCTGAGGTCTGAGTGTGGGGAAATTAGCAGGCACTAGGGGCTCTGTGCACAGATTGCACTCCATATATTGAAGATGTGCTGCAAGCTTTCATTGCAGACAGTTCAGGCATCTCCGGCTCATTTTTCATGTCATTATTTTCATACAATGGAGTGTCGCTTCCTAGAGAGCAGAACTTATTCTGTGTCATTGCATTCTCTCTACAAAGCATTGGGTAAATAACACCAAACTATCACTAGAGATAGAAAAGCAGGAGGCACTGAAGGACAGTGTGGATTGGAGGTATTTTAGTAAGCAAAGAGCAGAGCTTTTTGGAGTGAATGAATCAAAGTAGAGATGCGCTATCATGCTTAATTATGCCATCTCTCTCTCTCTTTTTTTTTTTTTTTTTGAATGCAGTAATTAAAGTCAACAAGAAATGTTTTTAGGCTATTTAAACTTTGTATCTGATGTAGTGAAACAGCATATTCAATAAGAAAAATATATACATAAAAAATAAATATGCACTACTGTTTCTAAAGTTTGGATTGGCTAAATGTATTAATGACTCTCTTGCGCTCACAGCAGCATTTAGTTGATCAAAAATACAGTAGAAATATTGTAAAATATTATTACAATTTTAAATGACTCTTTTGTGTTTTAATGTTTCAAAATGTAATTTATTCCTGAGATGCAAAGCTGAATTTTCAGCATCATTACTCCAGTCTTCAGTGTCACATGATCCTTCAGAAATCATTCTAATATGCTGATTTCCTGCTCAAGAAACATTTTTTAATCAATGCTGAAAACAGTTGTGCTGCTTAATATTTTTGTAGAAACCATTTTTGATGAATAGAGAATTTAGAAAACATTTATTTAATGCATTCTTGCTGAAAAAAAGTATTAATTTATAAATTTAAAAAAACGTATTGACCCCAAACCTTTGAACAGTAACAAGTGAAAAAAGCTTCAATCCATTCTTTTGATAATGATTCATTTAGTTTTGATAGTGAATCATTCGCTTAAAGGGGTCATATGATGCTGCTAAAAAGAACATTATTTTGTGTATTTGGTGTAATGAAATGTGTTTATGCGGTTTAAAGTTAAAAAAACACATTATTTTCCACATACTGTACATTATTGTTTCTCCTCTATGCCCCGCCTTTTTGAAACGCGTCGATTTTTACAAAAC